>NC_142769.1:29684268-29956768 GCF_988280905.1 Pimephales promelas | reverse complement strand
GATTTCAATCACTGTCTTTTTAATGTTGCAACTTCTATGTTGATACCATACTATGAAATCATATGCAACCGTGTCTAACTGGTAATACTGAATGAACAGATGACGCAGCCATTAAACACCAAACAACACTATGTTAGCATTAGTGCATTAAAAGGACTGTGCAAGAATTCTGAAGGATATTTTTATGAATGGAATTGATTTCAAGATACTCTTATTTGTTTTTAAAGCTGATATAGCTGATCTGATCCGGGTGAAGAAACCAAAGAGAACACTAAGCTCTGAGTCAATACCTCTTAGTGGACCCACAGACCAACTGGAAAATGAAAGGAAACCACTTCTTTGCAGCCACTGCTTCTAGGCTGTGGAATGGGTTACCTCATTACACCCGGCAGTTTTCCACTCCTAGAGAGTTTAACCGACATTTCAAATCATATTTTTCTACTAGCATTTGTCCAGCAATCATACATGAGCGTTGTGCTTGTTATAACAGGTTTTTATTTTTGCCTCATTGATTTTGTGTTTTCTATCTGTGACTGTGACTTGTAATTATATAGAATTTGAATGTGATTTTATGATTATTTTGATTTGTCCCATGCACTGTGGTCAACTGTTGTTGTATTAATATGTGCTTAATACATAAATTGAACATTGAACATGAATGAGGCCAGTGATTGTAATTACAGTATCACGATATTGTGGGAAAAGAAGTGTGCTTTACAAGGGACAATGAAATCCTTGTAAGCAATGTGGCACTGTAAGAGATGCTTGTGCAGTTCATAGTTAATGGTTGACTGCACGTGTGTGTTGATGCAAGCACTCTGTAAACTGGGGAATATGTGCTCTAGGGGCATGTGGAGAGATTTGGGACCTCTTTAAAAACTGCTGGCCTGATTAAGTCAATCCTTGGTCAATCAAGTCAATTCACACACACACACACACACACACACACACACACACACACACACACACACACACACAGGTGAAAGAATGAAGTCTGCATGCTCTACTGGCTTTGAGATAGAGAGATGGAAGGAGTGACGAGAGGAGAGAGAGGCATGGGAATAAAACGAAAGTGAAAGATTCAGGATAGAGAATGACAATTTTACATTTACATTCCTGTGATCTCAAACTCACATGTGCATGAATGCCTAGCTCCTACACGTGTAGCTATGTAAAAACACAAATATCATAATTGAAAATATAATTTGTAAAGAATATGAAAATACCATTTTATGCAATTGTATGTTATTTATTTCATTTAAATTGAAATCGTGCAAGAATAAGTATAGACCACTTACCTACATGTCTAATAAGAGTTGTAAATGAAATTGTCCCTAATAGTATAAGCCAGGAGATAAAAATCATAAAAACTGTTAGATGTTTAAAAAAAATTACTTAAATAATTAAATGGGATTAAAGTAATTAAAAGATTAAAATGTGAGCTATTTATTTAAAATACACCCTGCAGGGGGAAATAAATCTAGAACCAGCTTAGCTGGCTTAAGCTGGTTTAAACAGGTCTTCAGCCTTCAAGCTGGTGGACAGCTACAATAGTCTCTCAACTTGACCACCTGAAATGTGCCCAAGAGACCTCTAAAACCAGATAACAGACCATGCTGGGAGACCAGCTAAGAACAGCAAACCAGCATAGGCTGCTTTTAGCTGGTTTCTTTTCAGCAGAACTAACAGATTAAGCCAATAAATCCCTGAGATTGTACCTCGGTCTACACAGCTTGTTCTTGTGTTTAATGAAGTTAACTTTAATTTCACTTGAATTTAATTACATTTGATTCATTAGTCAAGGCCATAAAGAAGGCATTGCAGAAGCGTACGCTGTTTTACTGTGAAGTCTATAATATCAGAAGGGAATATTCTCTCATGCAAACAGACCACAGGGTAGGAACGAGATCTGAGAGAGCCGTTAATGAGGTGAGGCAGACCAGCAATGCTGTGTGGACATGACGAGATGTCTCAACTAACTCACTGTGTGTATAGTAACAGTAATACGCTCTGGTCTCTCATTAGTTCGTTATGAATACTGAGTTTGATGATCTGAGTACAGCAGGAGAGGGGAGAGGGAGAGAGAGAGACCAACATTACCAAACTTAAGAATAATTGCAAATATCAAACTAAACTTAAGAATAATTATTACAAATATCAAAGTACCAATGCTTTAAAACAACAAGAACTTTACCAAACCTAATAGGTCAACTGCTGAGACATTTTAGTTATTTAACAACTCTTTATTTTGTCCTATCCTTTAGTTTGTTTCATAGGCTGTTTAGTGAAATGTCCCCATTGGAAACAACAACAAAAATATGGGTAGACAAAGACTATAATGAAAAGCAACTGACTCAAGCTGCTGTGTGCCATGAGAAACCAGTTCCAGTCAGGATTAGACGTCCATAAGTTCTCTAACAAGTCAAATGACAGGCTCATTAAGCTCAAACATCACAGACATACATAACAAATTCCATTTCACTTCACTTGCTCACCCACTGCTCTGAAATGAGATATACTGTAGCACTGCTGCCGAGTTCAGCCTGTATCAGTTCAGTTCTGCTTTGTTAACTTTAGAACTGCTGAAACTGGTGTTACTGAATCTAGATTACATGAGCACCCAGTTGAGTTTGGCACTGAATTCATTGTATATGGTGTGTTTCTCGTGTATGTTCTGAATTATTGGAGCTTCAGACCCGGGGATGTATCTGCCTCAATAAAACATTGATACAGTTCACCAATAAAACTGCTTTGCAATAGCTGACAAAGCAAATAGCTTTTTCCCTCAGTTTCTTTTTCTGGATTTTTCTGATATTTATCAATGTTATAAAATCTCTATAAAGTAACCTTGTAAATTAACTTTATGTGGTTGACCTAAAGCAAAACTGTAAACTAAAACGGTCACTATAAAAAATGTGATGATCCTAGTGCTGATCATCGCATTTTTTAGTCTAGTGACTCGTTTCGTTTCTCTTTTAGTCTCTTTGGAGGAGTTTCCAGCGAATTGGGATCATGCTAGGGAGACCAATTGCCTTTGAGTGAACTAAAACGAGCCGATGAACATCGGCATGCAGGACTTGCATTCTTCGCCCTAGCTGCCAGTGCGGGTATAAATCGGAAGCGAACGCACACATAAGCTTTTTGCTTCGGAGCCAACCGGTTGTGTCCTCTGAGTGGATGAGCTTTAAGATTGTGATTATCTTCATGCTCAACGAGTCTAGTGTTTCCTCGAGACCTCTCTGTGTTGGTGTGACGGCACTTCAGTGATCTTCACGATCTCCCAGGTGCCAGCTCCTTCACGGGATCTGCTTTTTTTCAAAGAGCTGTGGTCACAGTTGGTATTTGGTTGAGTGCACACATCGGGCTTGCAGTTTTCCCGAGTTGCCACGTTCATCCCTCTTTGCTTCAGCACAATAAGAGAGCATTTTTCTGTGGAAGGAGCAACACGGGTGAAGATCACGTCCTCTTCAGGATGACGTTTCAGCCATGTGTTTCTGGATGTGGTAAATTTCTGCCTCCATTTGATGGTCATGATTGCTGACGCTCATGCTTGGGCCTCGCGCACGCTGAGGCAGCGTTCTTGAACGAGTCATGTTCTCACTGTGGGAACATGACCGTCGCGGTGCTGAGACTGAGACTGCGAACCCTTCTTTTGTAGTTCTTCTTCTGGTTCACTCCAGAAAAAGGCTACTTCGGCTAATCCCATTGGTGGTCTGAGGGCTACAGTGACGAATGACCCGCTGGGTGAAAGATCCCTAACGGGCTTCCCACTCCTCTGCACTGCTGCCTTTGGAGCCCCTGGAGGAGCGCGCTGGGCCATCTCGTGTGGTCCCAGTTGTTTCCTTCGGGGCTCCGCCGAAGGACCAGATATCAATTGCTGCATCGGAGGGAGAGCAGGCATCTTCTGGGGATGGACATGCAGGAGAGTGGTACCGACTAGAGATGCGCAGATGGGCTATTATTTCATCCGCAACCGCATCATAAAACTCATAATCCGTCCGCCATCCATCCGCACCAACGTTTTTGACCAATTTTCAAAATCGCACCCGCCTGCCATCCGCTGATTGGGCCATCCTCTCTCTTTCTCTCTCTCCATAGTCTCATTGGACTAAATCAGATTAATTGATAATCTTTGAAGTGAGAGAAGAACCGTTTATGCCCCGTTATATCTCTTTACTTGGGAAAGAGAGATGAAAAAATGAAAATTAATGAATGAAAAAAACTCAGATCACTTACAGACTACACACCCACAGGACTACAGGGGAGGACCCTTAATCCTAACCTAATAGCTAGAGAGTCAAATTAGTAAAACTAAAACCTTTTCATATACGTACAAATGGTATGAGTCTGTGAAGATATTAGGAAAACACTTCCAGACAATTAGCTTCCTCCAATTAGTTTTGCCATGGATCTTGCTGCAGTTTGCATACTATGAGAACGAGCTGTCCTTCCTGCTTCTAGAATATGAACATAACATGAATTCATGCATGCACACACTTGTGTTCTCATTTGAATATAGAGAAAGATCAGCATCACATACAGCCAGAGACTTCTATCTCACCCTCTTCTGCTTATATTCTCTCCTTCCACTTTTTATATTTCCACCCATTTACGTTATTATACAACACTCTCAGGGGCTCTAAGTGCAGTGTGTTCTCTCGGTTTAAGAGGTGCATGTTTGTATTAGGATCATTATTCACCACCAAAAGACAGAGAGGTACCAGAGCAAGTAATTTGATGTGTGAGAGAAAAGAATGTGTGAGTGTGTGTGTGTGTGTGTGTGTGTGTGTGTGTGTGTGTGTGTGTGAGAGAGAGAGAGAGAGAGAGAGAGAGAGAGAGAAATAATTAAACTAATCAAAAAACAAAGCAGTTATATCTATGGAAAGTTAAACTACTGTAATGCAATGATGAGCATCCGTTTTCCGATAAACAAGAACACATTAAGTGACTAAGAAGGACATGCAAAACATCCTTTCAACTGCTTTATATAGTGATCACTTCCTGGCAGCAAAAAAGGCAACCAAAATTGTTTTTAAAAGCCATAAAGCTGAAATTGTGACCCCTTTCATACTCTTCAGTTGAGCATATAACACATTCCAGTACACCGTAGGAGAAAATATAATTATGCAAATGTACTCTTAAAAAAGGTGCTTTGGATGACAAATTGTCCTTGCTGGAACCATTACCGCTCAGAGAACCCTATGCAAATACGGTTCTTCAGAGCTCATAGGCAACACAAACATGGGCCTCTTTAGAGGGTACATACAATAATAACATAATATTATAATAATATTTCACACTTCCCTGTCTGATTTCTTTGAAAAGGTCTTCTCTCTTAATAATTTCAAATTAATTTGCAAGAGCCTATTATGGTGTCTTTTATTATGGTTCACAGTTTTACTAAAGCTAGTATTTGTGTTTGTTTGTTTAGTTATACAAATTTTATGGAACCACCACTCCTCAAGTGGACAAAGGAACTTAATGCAAATTAACATTTGAATTATCTTACACACACACTTCTTCCCCTCATCCCCCATGCAGAGATTACCCAAACAAACTCACACAATAATCTATAAGGTTTTAATGTGAATAATTATCAGTTTTATACATGTTTGGTATTATTTGAAATTTCTCATTTCCAAATAAGTAAAACAAAAGGTAATAAGGTTTTGAAGAGCTTAGGGATAACTGGCACACTGAGGAAGGTGGTCTCTAGACACGGTCCTATCCCCAAAAGGTGTAAAATCATGAATGCAAATTCTCACTGTTAGCAAATGGTCAACTTCTACGCTAGAGTAAGTCTGGTACAGTGTTCAAGGTAAATTTCCACTGTGAACTCTAAGAGGCAGCTGATCTCTCAGCTTTCCATATTTCCTAATGTCAGGTTAATCTTCTCTTAGAGCATTTTATGTTTTATATTGATTATCTTCAACTGATTATGAAATTGGAATAATACATTTACCTGACATAATAAATTGTTACATTTGATGATTCTAACTGACTTTGATATTATTTCATTAGCCACTGTAAGTATTACATACAACAATAATACAAATTGGAATTCACAACTTTTACTTGTAACGGAGTAATATTTGACCAGTTGTTTCTGTACTTTCACTCAAGTAGGGAAGTTGTGTACTTTTTCCACCTCTCACCAAAACGTTTTAGTGACCACTGACTTCCACTAACAATAAAAACAATTTTCACAAAATTATTGAGCAAGGACACATTTCTCAAAATATGTTTTTGTTCCACAGAAGACAGAAAGTCATACAGGTTTAGAAAAAGACATGTGAAAGTAAATGACATAATTTTCACTTTTTGGGTAAACTATCCCTTTTAGAACATCACTGTAAAATAGGTAATTTTGTGATACTAAATAAATGGACGTGAAGAATTCAGTTTAGTTCAAACTATTGTATTATGCAAAATTAGACACTCCGAAATCATACGAGAGCCGTGAAATTAGCAGAGCAGTGTAGCAAATGAGTTTCTGGGGAAACAGTCAATTAGGCCTCAACAATTAAGTGATCATGTTATCAAAATATGACCCCAGAATGCCACGGCTGACCAATCAGAATCAAGTATTCCAGAGAGCAAAGTACTTTGCATAAATATGCCACATGCTATTAAGATCTATTATGATTATTGGATATGTTCCTAAACCTTTTTTTTTAAACTAACACTCAAACAACACCCTCATAAACACCATTCAGGATTTATTGACTGTTGCATGCATTTTAAACCATACTACATCAGGACTTTTTCCTAAACTATTCCGTTTTAATAACAAAATTCTGAGGTTTGCTCATTTAGTGGTTTTCTATCTCACAGTAACTCTGTTAAAGGCGCATGGAAAGTTGGCTATATATCTATATACGATTTTTAGTTTATTCTTTTCAGAAAAAAAAAGGTATTTATGCATTTCAAACAACCTAAGCACTGCTTTATATTAAAGGCACCTCTCACTTATTATTATATTTCTATTTTACTCATATCGGTAGTAATCACTGGCACACAGACGCACACCAATTTATCCTGTTATGTAATACAGGCAATTTTGAACAAAATGCATCAATACACCATAATGTATGAGCAAATGCTGTGTGGATATTTCCTGTACAATCTCAGTGGCTTTATTAGCCAGGGATGTACAGCAAATTATAACTGACAGCAGCAGAGAGGCACAGGAAAATGATCGCTTTAGAAAAAAATGTCCACACAAACAGCATTTCAGGGAAAAACAAATAAATGTACAACATGCCATATCTGTTAGAGAAACAGGTGATAGCTTTATAATTGCATACAGTACATGGCTGCACACTGTGCCACGGGGTTTTTAGCAATAGTAAATGGGCCGGATCATTAGCAGCATGTTTTGCTGTAGTCATCCCCATTAACCTCAGCCCACTCTGTTTATCTGCCACATTATACAATTAAGAGGGGCTTTGCATAACAGTCTTTCTCTCTCAGAAAACACCCATCATTAAATCTCCTCTCACAAAGCCTATCTGTGCATGTGTGCACTTGAGCGCTCAGAAAAATGCCACCACACACACAGAGAGAGAGAGAGAGAGAGACATGCAGTGCCCACTTACGCTGCGATGAGCTCTCTGAGATCCTCTGTGTGGAGCACTTTATGCAACAGCAGAGTTAGTATAGGTGATAATAATGCTCAGCAGGGCATGTAATCATATCAGTATTAGAGCTTTGTTTTACTCAAAACTACTGAGATCAGCTTTATTAGGGAGGACTCTGATCAGCCCCGCTGTTGTCAACCTCACAGGTTAACATGCAGTGTGATATGAATTCCAGCAATCCCAGCCCTCTTTAAACATTTACAACATCAATACTGATATGAGACAGGAGAGACTCACAAAAAAGCAGAGAGTCAGCTGAAAATAAGACACCGGGCTAATGGCGAACACATTTCCTACCGGACAGGTGGAATTTCTCAGAGCCATAGGGAAAAGTGTATAATCGCTTTCTCAAAATAAACAGTGAATGCTGTGGTGGCTTCCAGTCCCTCAGGAACGATCTGTCATAGCTTAGTCTGGGCTGAGGGAACAGGAATTGGTGTCATTTCACATGGCAGGAATGGATTTCTCAGTCCTGCATTAAAACTCTTGATATTTGTCAGGATGACACTGATTAGAGGAGCAAAGTGTTTGTATCAAGGAGGACTATAATATCTGAAAAAAGCAACCTATCAAAAAAACACATATCAAAAAGCTATTTCAAAGGCAATTGCTTAGCTATATAGCTAGAGAGAGACTGGAATTTTGTTTTTGAAGTCTCTTCTGCTCACCAAAGTTTTGATCAAAATACAGTAAAAAAAGTAATTGGGAAATAATCAGTTTTATTTGCAATGTAATTTATCCCCAGTGATGTCATAAATTTTCACCATCTTTACAACGTCTCTGATCGTTCAGAATTCATTCTAGGCTAATTTGCTAGAAACCGTGTTAGATTTTTCAGAATTCTTTGATGAATAGAAAGTTCAGAACAGCATTTATTTGAAACAAAAATATTTTGTAACATTGTTTTTACTGTCACGTTTGATCAATTTAATGCATCTTGCTGAATAAAAATATTATTTTATTTTTTAAAATTTCTGTCTATCTACACATACAATTAATAAAAATACACAAATATAATAGCCTACATTTCCTTATAAATGCAGCAATTAACAAATATATAAAAATTTTGTCTGAACACAGAGCTGCTTGTAAAAAGTTATCGATGTAATGCTTTTCGCCACAGCATCTACCAGCAGAGGGTAATTGCCTCATACAACCCACCTTGACCTGTACAGTATCGCTGAGTCCCAATTCGCCTACTACGCCCTAAAAGTATGTATTCTTTTTGTGAAGAAAAACTACATACTTTTGAGTGTGAAGCAAAAGAGTAGGCAAGCTTTGGGACATACTTTCGTCATCTTTAACAGACAGCTCAGTCGCGTGCATCCTGTCACCGTAAACTCAACTGACTTGTCAATCATCTCGTCAAAGTTAAAATCCTCCATTGAATCTAATTTTATTTCTTACCGTTTCGGAGAGAAATGTTGTCGCACGCTCCTCTGCCAGTCGTGGGTCTTTCATGCGGAGACTCTCCTCATGTGTTTGCAATTTGAATATGATGCATTTAGAAGTTAATGGCTAAACGTACAAAAGTTCAGAATGGTTCTGCAGATGCAATATATTAATGTAGTCAACACTGAACAAATATATTTTTGTCAATTAGATACTGATAATTAATTACTCAAATCCCTTTATCTAATGCTGCGTTCCAGGCAGGTTTTTGAGCACGTTCTTCAAACCACGACAAGACTTTTGTACCATTCCCAGGCCAATCACGCCAAACTGCCTGAGCGCAAGGAATTGTGGGAGCTATATATGTAAACAAACCAGCATGGCGGACCTTACGGGTCTTATGCGCAATTGTAATAATTTCTGTCACCAAAGGTGCTTACTCCTTGTTTATTTCAGGGAAACTAATGAGTAAATGTTGGTATTAATTTATCCTTGCACTCAATGGACTGAAAACTAGTTAACATTATATTGTCCTGAAGTGTATTCTCACCGTGTACCACCTGCAGCAACACTGCATCCCCAGGGGCTGCCATTGTTTTTTATGGTTTCGTGGGCTATGTTGCGTCAGAGTTCGTAACTGGGAGTACATCGATCTAGTACGAGTTCACAGGTGGGAAGTCACGGGTTTGACTGCCGTTACAGTGCACTTTCACGGGTATTAGGTTGGAAAAACACGGGTTACAGGTTGCCTGGAATGCGGCATAAACCTCTCTACACAACCGCAAACACTTTTCACTCGTGTTTGTAGTTCTAACCGAATCCTTGTCCAAAGCGCGATGGGTTGTGGGCAATATTAGCCGTCAGAATGTGCATCGATCTCTGATCGATCTGCACTTCGGATTCTGACCGGATATAGTAGACCATCCGGGTCTCTTTGGAATACTCATTTCAACATACTACAATTTGGGACGTACTAATTATATTTTCGAATACTATTTAGGACAGAAAGTATGCGAATTGGGGTGCAGCAGAAAGGCAACTCACTTCCTTCTGTTAATGAGCCCTCAGCTGTCTTGAATCTACTGTAGGCTACATCAGCAATAGCCACCACACAGGTTTAGTTGGAGCCCAAAAGCACAAGATGTTGTTATATGGCTGGCTTGTTATTAAACGCAGTAAATGGGACATAGAGTAGAATATTGATGTCCTTTTTAAAGGAAGCAGGAGTTTTCAAAAGCATTTAATCGATAAAGTTTGTTTTGTGTGTGAGTGTTTATTTGAGGGACTGAGTATTATGTAAGTGTAGGAAAGGAAAGAGAATAGATGTATTGTAATCTATTATCTGATCCAGACTCCAGAGCAGAGGGGGATGGTAATATGCAGCAAAAAGCTGGATGCTAACCGCCGTAAAATTGGAAAGAAGATGACGACGACAACATGGGGCCTTTCTCAATCTGTGTTCTTGTGAAACGTCATCTTTTGTGGCCCAAGTACTGTCCCAATACACAAGTTTGCATTTTGGCAAGAATGGCTAAAAATCCCAGATGTGTTCTTGATACGCCCATTTTACCGAGGATGCATCGGTTGGTAACTTGTGTGAACCTGACGGCAGAAATATCCCAGCATTCAATTTGGCATTCGAGGAAGGAGAGGCAGGTCAGTACAGTAATTCGTTTTTTCTACAATTACGTATGCTATTTCATCACTAAATTTACTTCTGAGAACATTTGATGCGAGAAATCAACTGTGTAGAATTCAAATTTTGTCATTTTTACAAAAATCTACGGCGAATCGAAAATGTGCTCAAACCTTTTCGGAAGTGAGAATCTCCTTAAGCGCCTAGGGGTGTTAAGTTAGCTAGCGAGCCAACCAGCCAGTTTGCTCACAGACTCGTTTTCCCCACAGTCAAGAGACCATTGTAATTCTCGTAATGTTTGGGTACTGCAAACGTTGTCTGTGCGGGGGTTTTATTGCGCAATACCAACAGCAGGAACACATCGTCTCAACTGTCAGCATGATGAAGTGTTTCTGGGTGTGTGTTTTTTTTATACCATGAAACTGATGTTTTCTAACAGTTAGGTCATCTTGAGGTCCCCATTACAGGGCTGCTGCTCAGAAAACAGACAATTTTTTAAAGCTTCCCTTGAGATCCAATTTAATCAGTATATAAGGACTGAAAAAGGCAATAGAGGACCATAACACTCTTCCTAATGTTCCTTCCTTGAAATGCAGCTCTCACACATCTCATTTCTATTCACATCTCTCATTTTCAGTGAGAAGATTAACAATTTACAATCTTAGATTACATCATTGTACCTTCAGAACCCTATGGCAAATGTCTGAACTGCAGATTTGAGAATCTTAATATTAACTGACAAATCATTTTACAGGCCTTTTTATTCAAATGGTCTCTCAGAGCCAGTGTTAACCTCTCTATGAGAGCACAGTGAACACTATCACTGCTTAGTCTCATTCACAGTTCTGGAATCATCCGAAAAGAATCTACTTAAGTGAGAGGCATAATCCTAATAAGGCTAATGTGAAGTTAAGTGTATGAATGAAAACGGTTATATAATAAATGAACTACATTGAATCTAATAACATCTGGACCTTTAGACTTTAGTTTAAAGAATCAATAGGTGCAGCAAAAGATCAGCCAAAACAGTAGGAGCGTGACATCTCTCATCCCGATCATCTGCAACAAAAAGGCCCATAATAATAAAATAAAAACATTACAAAATTAGCATTTTTGTCTTTATCGCTATCAACACACAAACAAACATTACCATGTTATTGTTTCTCAGTATGCAGATCAATGTTTTACCTCAATTCTTTAAAAAGACAAACATTTAATAACAGTTTTCTAAAACGCAAACAGAAAAACAAACAAAAAAGACAAATTAGTCACTTTTAATGTAAAGTACATAATCCCTCAGAAAAGCTGCTCCTGTAATTATACAATGTGTTATACATCATGTGCAGAAAAAGCACAACATGTTTTATTGTTGTTGTTTGTTTGTTTTTTTACTGTAGGAGGGCAGTGAGCTGAGCTCTAAAGCAGAGGTTACACTGTTTACCAAAGCAGCAGGTTAATTCAGGAGACACTGCCAGACATTCATTTTCAGGATAAAGTGGTTTGCCAAAAGAAGCAGAGAGAGCCTCTCCATACTAATGCGGAACATAATGCATTAGCCAGCGAACAAGAAAAATCTCACATAAACATTCATCCCAACATGCGCCTTCCCTATGCAGTACGGTAGCACTGTGTACCAGACCACTAGCCAGCATAAAGACACTCCCTAAGGTCACATATCAATATAAAGTACACTTAAACACATCCGACATGATGATTTGGTGGTGATTTAGTGGTTTGTGAACAAGCTGAAGTCAAAATATGCTTCAAATTCTGAAATTCAAAAGGCGTTACAGCAGAGCCAGGGGCACACTTTGAGGTTCAATGGACAAGCTCTCTGAACACACATATGCATGCACACACACACAGGCGCGTAAGACCAACACGCATGCGTCTGCTGTCTGCAGACCAACACATGTCATGTGTCTGCTTAATTTTCAATAGGCTTTGAAAATCTACAGTAGCTGACAGAACTGGGATAGTGTCTCTCAGATAGACATGCTTGTCAAACTTGCTTCCCTGTTGAGTTTCTGAGTGTGAGGTTTATCACATTGTGTCATGAACCATTTTACTGTAAACAGGGAAGGGCAAACCCTTTCAAGAAGCCAACTTTCTGTTTTTTTTATTTAGGGCAAAGCAAGATAGTTAAGGTTTCAGTGGTAACGATGGGTGGAAAGAAGACTGACTTGGCCACATGGAAGATTGATGAAGATGATGATTTTATGGGGCTACAGATCTTAAAAGGTTAAAATGAAAATTTTGTCATCCCTTACTCACCCTCATGTTGTTCCAAACCTGGAATCTTCTCAATTCTAGAAATATAAACATGAGGATGTAAGTAAATGGCGGATTTTTTTTAAACTACACATTAATGCCACAGAATTAACTCTACAAAATACAATATTTGTTTAGGCAGCTCTTTCTTATCTTCTTTCCAAAAGTTTAAAAAACCAGGAAAAACAAGGTGTGGCCTTTTTAATTTTTTTTAAATATAAAAATCTGAACTAAAATGTAACAATTACCTTCAAAAAATGGGCCTACCTTCTGCAGAAGTGACTTTACACCCAGTTCTAAACTAACCAACAGTAACATAACTAAATTGTTCAAAGTGTGACAAGTTTTTGTAACTTAAAATACCAGACTATACGAGACTTTATACTTTTCTGGTTCAGTCAGCAGATTTCAATGGCATCTGAAATGTTACATTTGAAAGAAGTAGAAGAAAAAAAATGTTCAGTTGAACTGATATTGCTCTGCAGACTCAAGACTTCCTGCAAAGTAATGCTCCATCTCTCTGGCATTCACATAAACACACACACACACACACACACCTTATTCTGTGCGTGGCTATATATGTGCGCACTTCATGATGGACAACAGGCAGACAGAGACCACCACTGGAACCTTCAGCAAGGCTGACTGAATACAGCCTGAATACATTGCTGAGTTTCAGCTGATCAGGAAACTACAACCGTTTCTCTAGCTTTCGTTATTCACTAAATTGTGTCAGAGCAGATGCATAATATAAACGCTGATGCCAAAGGAAAAACACCGACTGCAAATATATTCTGACGTTCCTGTTGAGTTGCTTTCTCTTTTCTCGTTGTTTTCAAATTATGACTTGTCTCTGAACTCCGCCTCTTTCACCGCCCATACTCTTCTCCGTGGTAACTATTATCACTGTTGCTGTAGTTACTGTTATTCACTGGAGAAAGAGATGGTGAGGATGAGAGTAAAGATGGAGAGAGGGGCACAAAGTCTTGGAGCTCCTCTCCCTCCAAGACACCGTCTGTTTCCATGGAAGCAGAAGGTCCATTTGTGTTTACAGCAGTTGAGAAGAGAGGTGAAAACTCCTGTGACAGGAGGGATGTGTGAAGTCTCTCTTGTTCTACGAGGGGTGTTAGGTCTATGTCTGTTGAGGTGCCCAGAGCTGTGTCGGTATGAAGCCCCAGTGCGTTGGTGAGGACGCAGGAGTACGAACCTGCGGCTCCAGCCAAAGACTCACTAGAGGAGGGACCTGGGATAGGGCTCAAAAGAGTACGGCTTCGCGTGTCCGCACCAGTCTGGGAGCCACGGTGGATATGGTGGCTGACAATGATGTTGTTGCCAAAGCTGCCCATGGACGCCATTGTGGTGCTCTGCTCACGCTGGACAACCGCAGTCATGCCTCCCTCAGCCATTAGCCTTCGGATACGAGAAACATACTCTGCCTGACCTGAGAGAGAGAGAGTGAAGGAGAACTATTGAGTTCTTCAAGAAATTCCAGTGTCCAACTTGCTTTCAGGGATCAATAAACTTTATTAGGGAGGAACAAAGTACAGTAATAACGCTGGATGGGCCTTTTGGAGAAAAAGTGAAATTGACAGCTTACAAAACACGAAGAGTTGCGATTTGCGAAGGAGTGTGTTGACAGTGAAATGTTTGGTGTTAGTGGAAGATTTATGTCTTGCCAGTGTCGGTGGACATTTACACACATAAAATGTCTTTCAAACAGCTGTCACAGAACAGGTTTACAGCCTGGACACATGTTGTATGGACCTAATTTAGCAGGAAGGTGCAGTGCAATTAAAGCGCCACAATCGACTCTGAATTATTCACGCAACTATGTCTGCAAACTCAATTCTTTGATGATCCTCCTCTAATGTTTAGGCACTGTGGTCAAGTATAGTTAGTATGAGTGTGTTTCAGATGTTTGCATCAGCATCAACAATCCCTTCAAGCTTTGGTTTCCTTCTTCATGGTTTAATTTCTGACCTGATACAGTAGTTACAATTCTTGCATTCGTTTTCTGAATTGTGAGTGGACTGTGTTCTCCACAAGAGACTTGTGCTGTGCAAGAGTGTACTAATGTACAATCTAAGGGGGCTTTCACACTGGGCACGTTTGCTGCGGTCTGAAACTGAGTGGGACTGGTCTGGTTTTTTATAGATCCTATCGAACCTCAGTGGATTTGGGTTCATCTTGCGGCAAGTGTTCACAGCAAGCATGATAGAAAGAACAATGTGGGTTGAGATGTTGTTTTTTATGTAATTGGTGATATTTTGTGCAGTAAAATAAATGTACGTTGTGTTCTGCTGCTCTTTTGAGGAGACATCTGATTGCAAGCCATTCATTTACCACTCTGATTGCTCTTACTCTATACGATTACACTGCACGCTCACTCTTGCTTGTATCCAACGTAAATCATCACTGGTTTGATGATTTACTAATGATGTAATGAATGATGTTGTCATCAGCTAATATACACGTGCATGTTATTTTACATCCTGAACAAGTGCGGACCAGAGTTAAAATTGCTTTCAAATAATGAAATTACTCAATTCTATTGAACAATCAGAGTGAAAGCACCCCAACATGTTAGTTCCCAAGGTAAAAACAATTGTATTAACTAGGATGGCTTTGGTTTTAAATGTCCTAACCATAAACCATCCCTAAAGTCAGAAAACAACATTACTGTATGATGATTTAAATGTTGTCCAAGTTGGCCCTAAATCAAATTCTGGCTGGTTGATAACAGTTCTAGGACCGAAATCAGTATCACATAGTTATGGTGTTTATCTGTGTGAAGTATGTTTGTTACCTGTGCTGGGTTCAGTGAGATCTGACCCTTCATCTTCCTGAGGTCGACTGTGGGGGGGCGTCTCTGGTACCACCTCAGACCCAGAATCCTCTGGGAGAGTCTCTAAATCCAGATAGTCTGTGGATGATTAAGAATGATCATTTCAGAACTGTATAGGTTGCTTTTGAAACTCCCCATTTGATTGATTTGATTTTCAAAAAAAAAAATAATAATACAAATGAATAAAATGAATAAAAACAAACCAACAATCAGATGATAAAAACTTGCACAGGTTAGTGGCAAAATGAGAGAAAATATATGAATGCTTTTTGAATTCCCATTTTTTCAGGGAGAGTGGTACTATGACTAAACTAATATTGTACTGTGCTTTCTTAAACCTCTGAATGATTGCAAATGTTTGCTTTTGTGTTGGTTCTTTATTCTCACACTGAATGAAGTGCCACTACAATAGTTTACATATTTTATTACTGTTTTTTTTTTATGTTTTACATTTTCCCATCTGACTGAAAATCCATAATCAATCCAAATGTTATTATCAGATGAATGATTTGATTAATAGAAATTTGACAAATAGAAGCACACAACAAAACAGTCAAGAATAACGGAGAGGAATTGTCAAATAATTTTTTTCTGATTCCTGCAGCAATACACCTACAGGAAATAAAGTAAGCGAAAATGAGTTAATCGAGTAAGTTAAAATATCTGTAAAAATGACATTCCCTGTTAAAGTAACAGAAATAACAAAAAATATTTCATAATTAGTAACTCAGTCCTTTAAAGCTGTTTAACCATTAATGGACTTATGACAAATACCGTCTGGTGTTTAAGCTTATCTCAGCTGGCACACTGATCTATGATTGAATAGTCTCTCTTTTGCCAACCTGCACTCATGGTTCAGGGTCACTAATTACCAATATGAATACTCCTTGTGCTGCCTGTAAAATGCGTCACATTGTGCAGACCCACGCCCTATGTCAGATTATCCCTCCCTGGACAACAGCTCTCCCAAAATACAAAACCTGCCTAGCATCACCTCTGCCATCTGGCCCCAACACAACCAAATTTTCTTGGATCACCGGTGACAAAGGCCACTAATGCCAGTCTGTCCTTGTTTGCCACAACACACGCGGAGCACAAAATGCAAAATAGAAAGCAAAACACATTTCCATTATAAAAGTATATCAAATCACATAAATAACGTTTAATTAAACAAATTTGATATTATCATACTTTTAATCTATACAAAAGTTCAAAAGTTTGGGTTTAGGCTTTTTCTTTTTTAAAGATATACTATTGTTATTCAGATATACTATTTTTAATACTATATTTATCCTTTAATGAAGGATGCATTAAATTGATACAAAGAATTACAGTAAACATATTTATAATGTTTCAAAAAGATTTCTATATATATATATATATATATATATATATTCAGAAAACTTTGTGTTCATCAAAGAATGCTGACAAAAATGAAAACTGAAGCATGGACAAATGGCTGCTTGGTCATTTTAAAATATATTAAGATAGAAAGGTTATTTTAATTTGTAAAAATATTTCACAATATTACCGTTTTTTTTTTTTTACAGCATTTTAGATCAAATAAATTCAGCATTGGTGAGTATAAGACACTTCTTTCAAAAACATTAAAATATCTTTCAGACCCAAAACTTTTGAATGCTAGTATGCCTTCTAAAGATATCATAAGATTAGTCAGGACTATTGTATTCTATATAATGGTATATTTGGCTTCAGGTTTCTAACATTACTCTAGTGGTGGGTAGAAAAAGATTCAGTGTCAATTTAATACAAAGCAAATATTTTTCAGATACACTATAAGACCAATGTACTGTTGATATGAATTGATATTTTCCGCATGGATTTTTCACAAGAGTTTTATCCTTATTTTTAGTTATGTTTCATTGAGTTGTGTATGATAGCTGAAGGAAATGTCAGTAAACTTAACTGAAATGGTAGTTAATTTTCTGCCAGGGCAATATCTGTTTTTAGACAGATTTCTTTCTTACTGTGAGAACTTTTACACATATTAATAATATTTTTATTTTAATAGTGTCTGAAAATTCCTTTAAAGTGAAAGAACATTAATATATCTGACCCAAGCACTCACAATGACATCATTCAGGAGACTCACATTTCTTTCAAAGCCCTGAATGCATATCTGTGACGAAGCCAATGGCAACGGTGCCATTAGGGTTTGTTCATACCAGTACCAATGTGCAGCATTATTATCACATCAGCATTTTTGTTCATACACAGCTAATGAACAAACCATTATCAGGCCACGTGAGAGAATTAAAGCATCTCCTCATGGGGTTTGTGCTGACTGAACAATGAAAAAAGTAATCTCTCAGCATTGACTGCACCCACAGGCTTCTATAAGGAATACATTTAGCTGTTGAGTGAAGAGAGTCTTTCAGCTATATATTAATTATTTATCTAATACATAACATCTGTTATGCCTCCAAAATTGTGTGTGTGTGTGTGTGTGTGTGTGTGTGTGTGTGTGTGTGTGTGTGTGTTGAATGAGTAAGAGATTAGAGAAAGAAAGAAGCATCCCTGTCTTTAAGAAGTAATGGCACATTCTCAAATGCAGCTGTCCTGTTGGCCAGTTTGCAACATGAACAGCACTTATACTACTCAATCCTCACACAAACAAGCTTTCAGTGTCAGACAAAAAGCCCACCAATGTCAGAATGGAAATGTGAGGATTTTCTCTTCTGCGACCACAGTGCTTCATGTGAATGTTGTGACAGACTGTACAGTAAATCCCCTTAAAGGTGAGTCACTGGATAAGATATCAACAACACTAGCTATTCAAACACATGGAAATGAGCTGTTTCCTATAGTGATGAATGCATATTGTGTGTGTTTAAGAAAAGGGTTAAAGGACACAGCGAAAGGAAGGGGGAGATTATGACAACTCTCATGACCTTTGGCTGGTATTCTGCCTATGACAGCTGAAGCTGATTCCTCTGTAAAGGAGAGTTAAGGTGTCTAAGCGTCATGAAGTGAGATAATGAGGTTACTGTCTGTCTGTCTAAGCTCTGACCACTGAAGAATGATGAGATGTTTGGCGGTAAGAAAGTTTTTAATGCCAAATCAAAACCTGAACACTTAAAACAAAACCATGGCTTCACAAAAACTGAACACTTTTCATTTAGTAGGATAATCCTATCGCCGTTCATAAACTTTCAGAATTGCTGTTTTTTTCACACTACACAACTGTCTGTCGTCGTTGATATCAGTTCCAGTCAAAACACATTTACCACCGGACTTTAACCTGCTAAATATCTCTCGGGCATCGGCAACACAATGGTGGTTCTCTCAGATTACGTCTTTGATAATTCAAACATAGCGATCATCTCTTACGTGAACGACAAGTTGACAACCGATTTGCCTCTAAATTTGGCTTTTTGTCAGCTATCTCCCCTAACTGTTGACGAGCGGACAATCAGGGCTAAAATTGTGTTGTTTGTCAGGGGCATAAGACTGAATCTTTCTTAAAATAATCCGAGAGGACGAAACCCAAAAATAGGCTCTATATCACACTAAAAATCAGAGAAAAGTTTGCATACCTAAATTAAGTGGAAACAAATATTTCTGGCTCAATATGGCTGCCGTCACATCATCCAGGTGGATGCTGCACTTTGCTGGGGGTTGAGGAGATTCTACCCTTCTACGTATATTAAGGGCTTTGAGTACCAAAAACAGTGCTACATAAATGTAAAAAAATTGTATTGTTAAAAATGATTTCACTTGTTTTAATGCAAAACAAAACAATGATTTAGAGGTACACACAGTAATTGTTAGTTTGACGCACCAGTTAAAACTTTACCGACTAAAATAACTAGCTTCCGGCAGGCGGCCCACACAAGTCGCGTAAGCATTAACAAACAGGGCTGGGCAACAAACTCAAGTTCCTCCGTCAAATTGTCGTTTTAGACTTCTAATTCGCGTCTGGTGTTTTCTTTTGCTCTATCCGAACGTGCTTCCGCGTTCGTCATTACATCATGCGTCGGGTCAAGTGTTACTCTTTCGTCGTAAATCGATGCGTACGGCCGTCTGCCGAAAGCTAGAGCTAGCTATTTTAACCGATAGTTTTAAATATGGATATTTTTCTTACACGAATGCATTGCTTCACTTCAGAAGGCCTTTATTAACCCGCCAGAGCCATGTGGAACACTTTTATGATGTATAGATGCACTTTTATGATGGATAGATGTGCTTTGATGGACTTCAAAACTTAAGTGGCCATTCACTGCCATTATAAAGCTTGGCAGAGCCAGGACATTTTTTATATAACTCCGATTGTATTCGTCTGAAAGAAGAATTTCACACACCTATACACCTATGGATTGGAAGTTAATGTGAAATAAAATTATATATTTAAATAAGTATTTTAAGAATTTAAAATACAAATTACAGACTCTCTAAATATTTAATTACAAATTACATTGAATTTATTTTTGTTAAGAAAAATACAAATTACAAAATACTCAAAAGTAATTAAATACATATTTCAAATAGCCAACATGGGATTAAAATACTGCCCATTTCTGGCAGAGGGCACAGCTCAAACAAACCTTTCAACTGTGCTGCCATTCTGGATTGCAGATGAACAAGACACAGGAGAAGAAATTTTAACATTCAACATAAAAACAAAAATATTAAACAAATGAGGTGTTTACCTAATATTAATTTTCCTTAATCGTAGGGTTAAATTGGATCATTAAAGGTCAGAAACAAAGACATGAGATTAAATACAAACATATATTTTTGTTAACATTTAACGCTATTTTTAGGAATACTGAATTTTTAAAAAAAATGTTTTGTTTTTTTTGCAAATGAGATGAGAAAGTTAATGTTAACAACTATAATAACCGTTATGTTTACACAGTTCACTCTGTGTCCTCCGCTAAATCTATTGTAATAAATAAAGCTCTGTGTAGAATATAATAAGAGGTCCATAAATACATTACCATTCCAATTAAATCCAATTTTTAATATACTTTTATTAAGCACACCAAGACACATTAACCTCATTAAAAGTGAAAGACATTATGTTGCGTCATATAAATATTAAGCAGCACAACTGCTTCAAAAATTGATAATAAGAACGGTTTCTTGAGCATCATCATCATATTATAATGTATTTTTTAAACATCTGCATATTATGATTTCTGAAGGATAATTTGACACTAAAGACTGAAGTAATAGCTTCTGAAAATCCATCTTTTCCATTAAGGAATAAATTACATTGAAAATAAATTGAAATAGAAATTTTTTTAATCAATTAAATTAAGCTTTTGTGAGCGTAAGATACTTTACATTAAAAACTCCCACAGACTCCAGACTTTTGAACGGTAGTGTATAAAAAAAAAATCCATTTAAGCTGTCATTGCCTTGTCACTTATTTTCACTCTGCAAGCCGCTATACTTTTTTATGATGATTGAAGACACCAAAGATAACAAGAGCTTCAGCCTATCAGAACAAAAGGACAGGTGCAGAAAATTCAAGTTCAGGTGGAGCATGATCTGTCATTAGTCAGTGAACTCAATCTATGATTAGTCAGTAAACTCTCAATCTCAATCAAAAGGATCACATCTCTATAGTACAAATAAATATTCACAAAATATGAACTAGACATCCTTCTAAATGAACTGAATGCTAATGTAAGGTGGTTCATTCCAAAAAAAGCACATTTCAAACAAAGATTTGAAAAAAATAAACAACCCGAGGATTACATTTTACATTCCGTACAACATTCAACACAGAAAGAGATAGAGAATAGACTGGGGGAGGGATGGAGAGAGAAAACGTCTGTGCATCTTTTTTTTTTTAAAGTAAATACAACATGCTGTTTCCTCATATTCATTACATAAAATGTACACAGAGGATGCTAATTCTAACCCTAAACTTATTCACTGACTGCAGTTAAAAACGCTACCACACTTAACCCTCGCCCACAGATCTCACTGCAGGGAGTGTGTACTGAATGTGTGGGAAGATGGCTTTCCTTGAGGTGAGACACTCATATGTGAACTTCTCTACCCTAAAACTTTGAGTCATCAAGTTCTTGGCATCTGTTGTACCTCCGAGAGACAAAACATACAGTTGCTGCAGGCGAAGATGCAGTACATCTGACCTCAGTCATACGCCACAAAACAAATAAACACAGCCATGAAAACTGCTACTATGTATCATTGGCAGGTTAGATGCAAATCAATTTCAGTAAAAAGATAAGTGTTTACATTTAATCACAAGATTAGAAATAGGACACAAGACCATCAGGCCTCTGACCACAGTCCATTCACTGATATTCCATCCACTAAACTGAACTTTAAACTACATTTTCTCTATCTAGCAAGCTCTAACCTGGTCTAAAATGAAGTTCAGAAGTAAGGCCACACAAGTTCGTTTCAATCAGTTTGTACGGTAACCAAGTCGTGTTTACAAGGAACAAGCTGATACAGTTGATCTATTGAGGATGAAGTATTGACTTTGGCTTTTCCAAATTTTCCAGGTTACTGACACCAAATCTTTGAAAGTTATTTTTGTAAGCAAGTTAAAAAGCAGAACTCTACCACTATATTCGACTATTTTAGTCAAAAGTCTGGATACACAAGACTAAACAAAGGACATACGCTGTTCGAAAGTGTGAAAACAGAGCTTTTGAATAGTCTCAGAGAGAGAGAGAGAAGTTTTATACCTTCAGTTCAATGCTTTGAGAGATTTGCTAAAACCACCAAACTTCACACAGCTTCAGTCTGTACAGGTACATGTACTCTGGGACTTCATGGACTCCATCCTGTTCTATTAATTATTATTTCTATTCATGCACTGTTTTAAAACTAACAGAGTTCAGCTTTAAAATCGAACAAGAAAGGGGCGTTCGTTCTTCCGTTTGTATTCTATTTTTAATACTCAAGTTTCAGTAGAAGTACTGTACATTCATTTGACTCTTGCTAAAGCCAGAGCCAATTAATTTAAAGGACGCTTCAGGCAGTGCCAGCAAGGGCCGCATGTGCTTGGTGTCCTGATAGCTCATCCCTAGCAGTCCTTTTCCCTTCCCTCTTTTAATCCCTTTATCCAACTGAATTAAAATTGTCATTTAAAACTCTTCCCACTACAACCTTCAAGCACGAGTTAATAAACTTCAAAACTGCAAACCTGTATGCAAGTTGTAATCTATGTACGTTCCTGGGCTAAACATAAGCTTAAAAAAGAAAAGAAAAATCTCCCTGTTTGTCATCATAATTCTTTTTTTTTTTTCTAACACAGCTTTAAAAATTCACAAAGTTTATACCTGTGCTTGATAACCGTGAATTTCAGAAACACTCATAACAAGTACTTTATTAGGTACACCTTGCTAGTACGGGTTGGACCCGCTTTTGCATTCAGAACTGGCTTAATATTCTTAATCATGGCACAGATTCAACAAGATGCTGGAAACATTCCTCAGAGATTTTGGTTCATATTGACATGACAGCATCACGCAACTGCAGCAGATTTGTTGGGTGCACACCCATGATGCGAATTTACCATTCCACCCAGGGGCGTAGCTATAGTTTCAGAAGTGAGGGGGGCATATATGTGTATTATCAGTTTTTTTTCTAACCTTTGTCTAATTGACAGGTTTTATTTTTATCTCCTGCTTCTAATAGGCTAAGAAATCAAATACACTGCTGATGACACAATAATCACTCATTTGTTTTCGATATATTATCCTTATGACAATTTAATGAATAAGACTTAGAATTTGAATTTTTATGTCAGTATAAGGCAGAAAATATATTTTATAGTTTCCATACTGTAATAAAGGCTTTGTCAATTAGCAATGCATTATTCTTATCATTGTTAAAAAAATACCCGATATGGCTTTAAAAACAGAAAACATAAACATCACAAAACATCGTGTGTTTATTGTATTTCATCAGTCAAAACATTTCTGCTTTTTATTCAGCTACAGTGATAGTTAGATGCCTTGGTCTACTGGAACATCATAAGTTATTACTTCTACGTTCTACCAGTCCATTTTCGACTTTCTGCACAAGAGCGCTCTCCGACTTCGAGTGTGAATGAAAAATACTGTACATTACATGAGAGTGTTTAGCCTTCCATAATGTTCACTAGCCTCGTTTTGGATAAGAATAAAACGTCAGGACATGCACAGACTTTCTTGTCTCTTTAAATGTAATTTAATTCACCAGAACTTTTATGTGTACACACTTGCCCGAAAAAAGTGAGGGGGACAAATTTCAAAAGTTTTATTAAAGTGCATATTCTACACCCATGGTTCCACCACATCCCAAAGGTGCTCTATTGGATTAAAATCTGGTGACTGTGGAGGCCATTTAGTCAACTCGTTTTCATGTTCAAGATATCAGTTTGAGATGATTCGAGCTTTGTGACATGGTGCATTATCCTGCTGGAAGTAGCCATCAGAGGATGGGTACATGGTGGCCATAAAGGGATGGACATGGTCAGAAACAACGCTCAGTTGTCTGAGCGTCTGTGCTTTCTTTGCACAATTTCGTGAAAGGTGAGTTTGACTGACAGGCGATCTGACCAATCATCCACCATTTTGTCCGACAAATCAACCAGAAAGGAGAGAATAATATTAACAATTATTTTATCTTTTACAAATTGACATTGGTGGACTTCAACTTGAAAAAATGGTCTGTATTGATGTCTTTCCGCGGTTGAAACAACATACCTTCTGATGTTAATTTATATTTATTTTGTGCTAGTTGGAAGTTCACAGTTTAAACTGAGGTACTACAGCGATCTGTTAGACACATTAAAGAGCCACTAAACAGTATTTATATTTTCTTAAAAATGTCAAAATTTGAAAGCTGAGACTTTGTTTCATACCAAAAGTAACTTGCTCTGTCTTGTCTGTTGGCGCGTTGCGAGAGTCCTCTCTGCTCCGCGATGTATTTTTCCCTATGTGAGAATGTGAAGTGGCGCGACAGCGCCATGGCTTGTCAGATGCAGCAATGTTAACTAAGGGGGGTGTGTCTTTATGAAGGGTCAATTGACCGTTTGCAAAGACCCGCCCCCTTTAGTTCCTGTTGTTATGGCCACTCTCAAGCCCCACCATGTTCTCACACAGTTTAAAATACATCACGGAGCAGAGAGTACTCTGACAACACACTGACAGACAAGACAGAGCAAGTTACTTTTGGTATGAAACAAAGTCTCAGCTTTAACTTTTTTTAAAAAAATTTTTTTAAAAAGAAATTTAAATATTAAATACCGTCTTGCGGCTCTTTAATGTGTCCGACAGATCGCTATCGCGCCTTAGCTAAAGCTGCCCGTGAACCGATCATCTCTTCCTTCTAGTTAATTTATAGCATCAAATAAACATAAATGAGCATAACGTTCCTCCAACGTTAATCTACTAACATTAACTCTCCTGACTGACTGATTGTCAGATAAAAAAGTTGGATTCAACGAATTATGATTGGTCAGATTGTTCAAACTCCCTGCGAAGGGTCAATTGTCTGTAGCCTACTGTACAAAACTCTACAAACTGAGCCTCATCTTATGCATTTCAAAGCCAAGTAAATCTTATGTTAGCTGTACAAATGATAAATAAATAAAACTTCAGACAGATGGTCAGATTTACAACTACAATCTATAGATATGGAAAGAAGTAAATGATTAATTATGTGCTGCTTAATATTGCACAAAATATGATCTGACTCTTCTGAAGTTGAGCTCCCACCAGGCAATATATCAGACATATCATTCCAGCAGCGGCTCTGACTGCTAACCATGTTTATAAATAAAACACATTCAAACAGCCCAATGATCTAAAAATACAAGTGTCAGCTGGGTTAAATCTGTCTCTGCTTATTTCTGCAATTTATATCTGGGACCTGAAAATAGTTAAGCTTCATCGAGACATGCTTATTCATCTGTTGCTAAAAGCGACACATGCGGAATAAGAGTAATAAGAGCAGAGAGCTAAAGTGGGCTGATGGGTACTGGAGGCTGGCAGAGTAGAAAATGGCTGGTACCAGGAAAGAGAGATGCAATGTAGTGTTTTCTGTGATAAAAGCTCTCTCTGAAGCTAACCGCCATTAAACATGAGAGCAATACTACACACACATTAACTTCCCAGGTGTAGTGGCCTCTCCTGTCCCTTGTAATTACCATTAGCATAAAGAGAAAATTCAGCACCCAATCTTCTCTCTTCACCTCTCAGGCTTCTCACTAAAGGCCACAGAATTACAGATAACACAAAACCAAACAAGAGCTATGAAGCCCATTAATCCATATTCAAATTCAAAAACAATTGATCCGACTGAGCTCGATTCCAATTAATGATGCTCGGTTAAATAGAAAAATAACTGGCAAGTAAATCAGACAACAAGATCCAAATTGATTGGTATTTGGATTGATATTTGCACCACAGCAATAAACATGATGGGGGTTATAAAGCATTGATCATGCAGCAGTGCTATTTTAGGACAATTTATCTAGTATTATAGCATTTATTCATATTTTGCATTTATTTTCAGATTTTCAATGTCCGCCGGTTTAATTTAAGTTCAGGTTTCAGTAATTTTATTACATGCTTTTGACATTTTCATTAATTTCTATGTGTATATGTGTGTGTTTCATCTATTTTTATTTCAGTAAGTCACGAAGGCAACAATTTTTTTTTGTTTTTCCACATAATATTTATATTTTATTTTAATTTTGCTTTATTTTAATTAACAAACACTGTTATTTTAGTTAATAACAACACTGACACTGAGACATTTAACATTCAAAATAAAGGAGGGAAGAACAATGAGTTTGAGGTAATGAAAAAAGTCTTGGAGGTAATGAAAGTTCTGGCCACGTTCTCTGACAGCTTCTTGTTGCTGTGGTGGCGCTGACACTAAATGCTGCTCTTTTGTATGTAGAGAATACATGAGCTGCACATGTAGACAGATACAGTAAGTTTGAGAGGTACATAGAAGGTTGAGTACTAGAATCTGCAGTCAGATTGAATTTATTCAAATTGGTGAGAAAAAATAATGTTTTGTGGATAGAGAATATTTTTGCTGAGAGAAGAAGCCAATATGTTAGAGCGGAGAGATAGAAAACTAACCAAGGATTGATTTGTCTTTTCATCTCAAAGACAAACCTCACCTGAGGTCAGTAATGATTTCTTACCATCAGTAACCTGTGACTCCTGAGAAGTGCTGGGCTGCTGAGGTTCATCCGGAAGGTCATGATCTGTTTGTGTCTCTGCGTTCTGTAGCCGCAAAGTCTGCGTCTGCGTCCCCTGTGATGCAACAGTGGGCGCGGGTTGTCGGGGCTGCAGACCAATCGCATTCATCAGGCCCATCTCTCTGTGTGAGCGCCAATCAGTCCTGCTGTTCCTACAAATAAGACACATCGCAAGGTCTTAAGGTGGTTCTGATTTGATCTGATATGACAGACTGTTCAATTCTGCACAGGGCCGAAGGAGCTTCAGATAGAGCAGGATATGTGTCTGTATAACTCTTTGCTAGGTAAAGCTCAAGGTTGTTTTCTTTCATAGAAGTTTAAGTCAGGACATGCTACAATGCATTTTATCAACTTACAAATGAGAAGTTGATAAAATACATTGCTGAGAGAAGCTACTTACAAATGAGAATAATACAAGAAAAGTGATTCATCTACAGGAGAAAACATTATGTGCACAATGCTAACAAACCAAACAATGCCTCCCCCAAATATTACAGACAGTTAAAAGGTTAGTTCACTGACAAAAAAAAAAAAAAAAGTATTATCATCATTAACCCACCCTTATGTTGTTCTGAACCTGACAGTATGACTTTTTTCTTCTGTGGAACATAAGGAAGATCATTTGAAGAATGTTCCAACTGTTTTTGTCCATACAATGAAACTCAGTGGGGTCCAAAACAATACTGAACCATACTGACTTTGATGATGATATTTTTTAAATATCTTCTTCTGAAATTCATACTGGTTTGGAACAACACAAGGTTGAGTACACAATTTACAATACTGGATGACCCTTGAAATGCAACTCACAACAAACACTAAACTTGTAGACAGGGTCATGAGGCATACAAAGCTGAATTATCTTTAAAATACTAATTCAATTGATAATTCAAATTTTACAGTGAAAGGAAGTAGAATTAAAAAGAAACGAATTACTAGAATTAAACAATAAATACAATTTTTAGCAAAAAAAGCAAAGTTTCCAAGATCAAGCCTAGTTTTGAAAAGGATTAAGTATGAACTATATAGACAGACAGATAATGGCAGTTGTAGACCATTATTATGATGATCATGTATTCCTAATCATGTGATGCCCACAGTCATATGCTGTTGTGTACTTCCTCTCTGAATCTGAACTGGCAATATAATGGCCATGGTTATGTTTTGAGAGGAGATCGGAAACTCCATCACAAATTTGAGTGAAGCACCGTTGCTGTAGAGTGGACTAAGATGTCTCATTAATCCACTGTGGAGAAGTGTGGCACCAACGTGTCAGATAATGAAAACCAACAACATGGAATCAGCAGTCAACACACCTCACTAAGGCTTTTTACTAAAAAAGTGTCAGCAAAACATGCTGGATTCATGGCTGCTGTGAGAAGGTCTAATTAGCAGCAGCCATGCCTCACAGCTGTGCTCTGCTATCATGCACATCCACTGAGTGACACGCTGCTATTGCCCGGACCTTGGACAGCGATTGGAGAGCTACTCTGCAATCATTCTGAACGAAGGGAGGTGAAACCTGTCACACAATAATACCATATCACAACAGAATGGATGAAATCTATAACATTTGCCAAACCAACAAAAAAAAAATTAAATGTTTTTTTTTTTATATTTAAATGTATACTATTAAATGATAATAGTTTATACTCACCCTACCCTGTCTCCACCCCTGCTGCTGCTTGTTCCAACCCCTCCACCGTTATTGATGGTGAACATTCTCTCAGAGTGTTCAGAAGTGCCGTTGCCATCTGAATGTGCATCACTGCACAGTATATTTCCATGGCCACATAGACAGACATACAAAGAAAGAGAGAGTAAGAAGTCCAGGTAAGGCACATGGAAAATGTTGCATATAGAGAAAAAAAAATATTGACCTTTCTTTAAGTTTAAACAAATTATTGAACAGTTTTTAATTCTAAGGTGAAATCCACTGGTAGTGGAGATTAAATAAAGCAAGTAAGAAGAACGGGGGACAATGCGTTACACTGTAAAAATGAATACGCTATATCTAAACAATAAAATTGTGGCAACAGATTACAAGCAATATTATTAATTAGATTGAACACGATAGAATTGAGTAATAATTAATACACATATTTCCATAAAAGTTAACCATTTAAAATGAGTAAAATGTACACAATCAAAAAAAATTAAACAAAAATATCTGAATAACAGATATTGACCCTTAAGTCATTAACTTTAAGTTTTGTTTGGCTGCTGTACCTGAGTTATAATAATAATACATTTTATTTATAACCTTCACAGGCTGAATCTTGATGTCTGCATAATTAAAAAAAGAAACTGTGCCATTTTAAGAGACAATTTTTAGAATTTATTTGGATTACAGACAGTGCTGCTATAATTAATAAAGTAAAACTAACTCCCAAGAAAGGCTCTATATGAGTTCAGTGATTCAGGTCAAATGATTGTGAAATGGTGATTATGTTAAACATAAGATCACCTTTTCTATTTGTTTAACTGGCTGTTATAACTCATGTTGTCAACTTTTTTCTTCTAAAGTGTTAGACCAGGCAAAGACCAGGAGAGAAAAAGAAAAAAAAAGCAAAGACCAGGAGACTCGGGTGTATCTTTTAAGCAGGGTTCTTTTTTGTTGTTGTATTCTCAAGTCTGCTTCATCCAAAAAATCTTACCCAAGTCTGACCTAAGCCAAAAATACCTTGTGTTCATATACCTTTCAAGGGGGAGGGGTTACATAGAGGTGGAGACACTCTGAAACAAAGCATGTTGATTCAGCTGGTTACCTGATTTCATCAGCATAACAGTGCAACTCAGAACCTTGAGATGCTAATTCAATAAGCCTGATTTAAAGACTTCTTCCTTGACATCTGTCTGTTATCCAGATATTTTTGTTTAAAACATTTTTTTTTGGTGTAAATTTTACTCATTTTAAATGGTTAACTGTTAAGGTATTAATGATTAATTACTACTCAATTCTAATTTGTTAAATTTAATCGAAATTATTGCTAGTAATCGGTTGCCACAATTGTATTGATATAGATATAACATATTAATTCTTAATTAATTGATTAATAGAAAATAAATAAACAAATATCAAAAAGAAAATTAGACAAACATCCAACGAATCAAGGTAAAGAGTAAAAAAACAACAATTCCCTCAGAAATAAAGCTAAAAAAAAAAAATAGTAAAAAAAAAAAACAAAAAAAAAAAAAACATTTTTCTTTGTCGGTTTTAAATACAGACAAAAACTTCAGCAAACACAGCATGAGAACAAAGAGCTGAGCTTAAACAACAGCAGACAGAAGGAGAAATCTCTTTTTCTCGGCTATGTCAGAGCTGTAGTTCGTTGACTGCTCATTTGCCTAGCTCAAAGAAACTCGCTATACTCCACACGGACTCCCACAATGTATCTTTGCAGCTCATTAGCATAGCACAGAGAGTCCCGTAGTTGCCGAGGCTGACATCCACTTTATCCAACCATACCGTGCACCTGTCTCAAACCAATAGTTTCCGGAGATGTTGCCTCCCAGTGGGCCTGTCCATATCTCTTTCTTACCCCCCTTATCCCTTCTACTATTCTCTCTGTCTTTTTGTTTCTTTCTCATTTCTCTAAGGGAGACTAACTAAAGGAAACCAGTTTTGAGCTGATGCTCCTTAATGGATAGGAGACAAGTTATGAAGGCCTGCTCATGGCATTCTTAAACTATCAAGTCAATATTTCCGCACTTTACAATTGATCTTGTTTCAACACATCCTAATAAGTGGCTGTTCCCCAGCATGAGAGTAGGCTGATATCTGGAACCACTGGAGGCTAATTACCAGTTTCAGTCAGATCGATCCCTCTCCCTCCGATGTCCAGCAAAAGCTGTAGTGTAAAGAGCTTTATGGGTAATGACAGAGATGAATGACAAAGCTGTGTGTGATCCATCTGCTTTCAGAGAAAGGTGAAGACATATTATGAACGTCTGTTAAATAAATGTACAGGGGATGGGACAAACAAACAGACTATATTAAAGGTGCAGTGTGTACAAATGTTCAGTATCTATTAACAAAAATGCAATATGACATCCATAACTATGGTTTCAGTGGTGTATAAAGAACTCACTTAATAATCCGTAATGTTTTTATTACCTTAGAATGAGACATTTATATCTACATAACTGCAGACACTCCCTTCTATGAAGGTCGACATTGTGACGTCACGTTTCTAACGTAGCTGACAGCGAAAAAACAGCGCTACAGAGCGCATTTCATCACTACCTTCAAAGAGAAGCAGCAGAAAGCTAGAAGCTAGCCATGAACACTGTGAGTCAGTGTTGTAGTCGAGACCACTTCACTCGAGTCTGAGTCGACACCGAGACCAGAGAGAGTCGAGTCCGAGTCAAGACCGAGTCCATATAGAGTCGAGTCCGAGTTGAGTCCGAGACCAGAGACGGTCGAGTCCGAGTCGAGACCGAGACCAGTGAGGGTTGATTACCTAATTTACTTTTATTTACTTAGAGAAATCCTTTTTTTTTTTTTTTTTTTTTTACTGAATTTACTTAGAGTTTAAAAAATATGATCAGTTTAGGGTAAAAAGGCCACATAGTAGGTGGTGTTAAAAGTAATTTTATTACAATTTGTCATGCGCAGTTGCGCACTAGAAAATCACCAATCACTGGGCGTGTCAATCAATTTAAAGAAATATTTTATTAACATACATTAATAATCATGAAATATATTTTTAATTGAACTCAAGTGGACTCGGGAATAATTCCGAGTCCTAAAAAAAAATGTTCGAGTACGAGTCAATGACAAGACCAAGACCATTAAAATATGGCCTCGAGACCGAGTCCGAGACGAGTCCGAATCTCGAGTACTACAACACTGCTGTGAGTAGTGACTTTTGAAAATATGTATTTGGATTGTTTATTTTAACTTAGCTCTTCTCCCTCGCTGTGTTATGGGTTTGCTATGTGGAGATAAATGTACTGGTAACGTTCATGAGACAGCTGTTTCTTACTCTTGTCATTGACTGTAAAACTATGTTACAGGAATCACCAACCCGTCGATCGCGGACGACAAGCAATCTTGGAAGCATTTTAAGTCGATCGCGATAAGTTTTCAAAATCAGAGAAAATCACAAGCCTATTGTGTGTAGTAATTGGTGTCTAGGGGATGCGGAGACACGCGCGCTGTTACAATCACGTCATTTTTTCCAGGCACACCTTTGGGCTCAGGCGGAGGCGTCAAGTTTAAACAAGGCTTTACACTTTAACCAGCTCAGCCACAGTAACAGCTCATATTTAGCCAGCGAAACGTGTTTCTCTGGCCCTTATGGACTATCTTGTCTGTGTGGGATTATTAAATTTTTTGTTGAAATTATATTAATCTTCTGAGTCTTTGACTGTCTGTCTGCTACACACACACTGTACAGTGACAGTCTCTTAATTTTGTCCATCCTTCTAAAATAAAATCATATCAAGTGTGAATACATTTGTGAATGTGTGAATTATGTACAAGACAAAAAACTTCAGACAGTTCTGATGTTTATGATCTCTAGCTTTCTAAAAACCTGACCTTGGGCACTCTACAACTTAAGCCAGAGGTTGTGGGTGATAATAGCCAAAAAAAAAAAAAAAAAAAAAAAAAAAAAAAAAGCACATTTGAGAGAGAGAAAAAAAAATATGCTTTTAAGGCACTGGTGTCATACTGTTTACAGCATGCTTGCGGAAGCTGCTCAGGCACTTTATTTTGATGGTCCCTTTAACACATTCTGACTAAGCATTGCACCTACACGTTTACTAACCCTTATTAGAGTGTTATTAAAGTATTATTAAACTTGTAGGGTTATAACGTTTGAATAAGTTGACATGTACTTGCAAAGTTACGTATAGTTAGTAGAACGTCTGTTGGAGGACCATCACAATAAAGAGTTAGCAGATATTTAGCAAACAGTGAATTAATACTCTAATGCGAGTTAGTTCACGTAGTTGCAAAGTCACATAGTCAACAGAATGTTCAAAGGGAATCATCAAAATAAAGTGTTACCGAAAAGCCAATGGCTAACTGAAGATCAGTCAGCGGAGCTCTGGAAAGAAATGCCACCAAAATGACTATGACACTTATTTATTAATTACAACCCAGGACAGAGATGGGAAACGCAACATGGATTTGAAGGATGACATGAATGACTGTGCTTCATGCTATGTCAGAGTTACTGTAATTATGAGATTCCAACAAGTAAAATGCATTCCCATGTTCTTAGAACTTGTAATTACAATTTGTAAACTCCAACTTGTGTCACCTGGGTGCAGCAACATCATGTGGAAACTCAGAAATGGCAGCAAGTTTAACTTAACTTTAAGTAAAATAAACTTGTAAGCAGTTATTTCACAATATTTAACAATTCCTATAATTAAATATTATTAATATAATAATAATGAAAGCATACATGGAAAGAACAAAACAAAGTCCTGCTAAAACTGTGTTTATTAGTAAGGTACTTGAAAAACAAATAACATCTGTTATTTGTCGTATGGCGGTTTTGTATACACATTACTCAGATTTATTTCCGTGTTAATAGCGTTGCCATAGAAACGCATAATTCTGAGTCAGAGGACCTGAACATCTCCAAGTAGAATGTTCCAGGTTATCATCTAATAATTATGGTAATTATGAAATGGCTTGACTGCAACATAAAGCCTTGTTGTAAAAAAAATAGACTGGGAAAACAGAAATGATAACAACTATACAAACAAAAAAATATCTATTATTGTTCTGAATTTATTTACCTAATATTCTGATGGAAACACGTACGTGGGAGTAGTCACTATCTTTAATTTTGTGTTGACCAGTGTCAAACAAATATTTGTGATTAACAAATTGTCTGTTTTTCCCCAAGGCACAGTATAAGCCTAATACATTTTTACTTTTACTGTATTAAATTTATTTATTTATTTTTACATTTTACGTGGAAACAACAAAATTTAACATGCCCATATGATTATGAGAACTTTAAACCATTACTATATGGAGTAGTTTCTCTTTGTGAACTTTTTGAAGCATCAAAGTGGTAGTTGCATGTCACTGGATGGACAGAAATCTCTCTTATTTCAACAAAAATTGGAATCAAAGGTCAACGGTTAGCCTGAATGGCAGCACATTGTGACATGCAATGTAAGCTCTAGTGTTGCACGGTATACCGGTACTATGGTAGTAATACGATACTAATGCAGCAAGTACACTATTTAAAATGTTCATTTGATCATGCATATCAACACAAACATCACAAGTGTCTTTTTGAGTGCTGCTGCCTTTCTGCTGTGCCCTGTGTAGTAAATGCTATCTAGAATTCTCGTCCTATATATTGAGCATTTCCAGATGCTTAAGCTCATTTTGCAATGAGACATTGCAGGTTGTTGTTTGCGCTGCGGTTTATTAGGAGACGGGATCTGAAAAGATAAAAAAATTAGCTGCTCATGCATCACTTTTCAATATCATAAAATCTTTATATAAAAATTAATTCTCATTTACATTTTACATTTATTCATTTAGCAGACGCTTTTATCCAAAGCGAATTACAAATGAGAACAATAGAAGCAGTAAAACTAACAATAGGACAGGTAAGTGGTTTAACCCCTCTCAGTTTAACTTTAGTGCAGGTTTTTTTTTTTTTTTTTTTTTTTAAAGAAGAGAAGAGAAAGTGTTAGTACTACTGAATCAAGTGCTGCCGAAAAAGATACGTCTTCAGCAGTTTCTTGAAAATGGCTATTGACTCAGAAGCTCTGGTCAAATGAGCAACATACAAATTCTCAGTTTGTCTGTTGCTCATTTGACTACTTCTGGAATAGGTGAAATGGTGTGGTATCTTTCAGGAGTTATAAAAAAAATTAAGCACATGAGACAGGAAAAGCAAACTTCATCCATCTCGTTTACTCATTTACTTCTGTTGTCACACACGTTACGTCAGAACACTTTTCAAAATAGTAGTCAAAAATACAATTCACTTATGAACAAATTTCAGATATACCAATCTTCGATCTTCCGCAGATCTAAGTAACATAGTCTTTTAACCAACTGGGCTTCTGTATTGACTGGGCTTCACTCTCATACCACTATACCTTATATTTAGGTATAGTGGTATGAGAGTGTGTGAAGTGAGCAGTGTTCTCAACTCTGTTGATGTGCATGGATATGCAGTGAGATGGGAAGCAATCCATTTCTTTCCATCACTAAAAACACAGTACCCACCTAAAAGCTTTTGGGAACTGTGAGATGATCAGTAAACCTTCCGTGTCCCCTTAGGAACATGCAAGGGCTTCCATACCCTTACTTTTACCCCCCTCCTGGAAACAAGGAGTACGAGCCATAGAGGATCTGAAGTTTCCATGGCTGATGTTGCAAATGGTCATTTGGACAGTGTATTTGAGCACAGGGTTAAACCTCTCTGCAGCACCATTAGCTGCCAGGTGTAATGAATATTCTTTCTTTCCAGAAAAGCATAGAAAGCAGCAGACATAAAATAAACACCATTATCAGTAACTATACTCAATGGATTTCCATGGCGGCTGAAGACTGACGACCGAAACCAAACCACAGAATCAGTATTGACAGTGTGAGTGAAGGAGACCTCATAATCAGTTAATGTTATAGCAAACCTGCAGTAGGATGCAGCAGTATCAAATGGCACGACAATATCCAGAGCCACTTTTTGCCATGGTCCAATTGGCAGCAACACCAGCTGGAGAGGAGCAGGATGTGACTTGACAGTTTGGTCATTGAGCTGACACACGTGGCAGAAACGGACAGCATCCTGAACCTGAGAATCCATTCCTGGCCACCAACTGAGATCATGAAGACGTTGTTTAGTTCTCACCTTTCCCTGATGTCCTTTGTAGGCTACGGAGACCAGCACAAATTGAAGAGCTGCAAGTGCACTTGCAACAGCTGCGAGTCTCGGAGGACAAAGTTGTCCTTGAAGGGTTAGTTCAACCAAAAGATAAAATTATTTCATAATTTACTCACCCTCATGTCATTCCAAACCTGTAAAACTTTAGTTCATCTTCGGAACACAAGTTAAATCAGAGAGAATCTGATTTTTAATGAGATTTCTGTCCCTCCATTGACACTTACAGTAACTACCACTTTGATGCTTCAAAATGTTCATAAAGAGAAACTAATCCATATAAATTGAGTGCTTTAGTCCAAATTTCCTTTAATTTAGACTTTTATTCACATATAAACATTCATCAACACACATCAGTTATTGTAAATGGAAGCTCAATCATGCTTGCTTGAAGTGCCAGAAGGGTTCAGACAATAAAAAGGAGAGCACATGGTACAAAGAAACAAACATGACAAGCCATGTGCTCTCACCAAATAAAACAAAAACATGCGCACATGACAAACGAACACAGTCACAAGCCATGTGCTCAAACAAAAAAAGGCAAGAAAATGCACCCCATGAGAACACTCACAAAACATAAAACATAACACACAAGCACGCAGCTGATGAAAACACGAACAGCGTGCTACACAGACACGACATGAGCGCCTGGACAAAGGAAACATACAGTAAACTAAGCCCTCAAAAAAACACAAGAGTCCATGGTGAGTGATCAAACACACAACCAGTGTGCTCACACAAGAGACAAAACTAGAGCATGAATGTCCCCCGACACAGAAACGGAACCAAAATACATGAGGGCCCGGATCCAAACGCCATGCTCAGAACATGAAAAAAGGTATCCGGTCAAGAGCGCACGGCTCGAGCACACTCGAAACCACTCGAAACACTCGAAGTTTCATTCGAGCTCTGTCACAAAATCAAGAATAAACCACACTGATAAAAACAAAAGTAAATTCAATATTAGTACTCAATAGGGGTTATGCGCAACATTCTTCCGGGTTCTACAAAACGGGTATAACTACTTCCGGTCGTCAGCTACTGAGGTAAACACAGCGTAGTAATGGCGACATTTATAGTCGGTGTACAGGAGCTACCCATTCTATCCATTTCAGATGTACATCAGTCTTGCCAATCCAGAGTCCTAAATACTCGGTTAGACAAAGGGTTTAAGTTTTACGCCTCATTTATTCATGATTATGAAGCTATGCAAGACAGTGGTGTCTTCTTAACCCATAGTTAATTTCCCCCGACACAGAACAGATCGGCACACAACAAAAACTGCTGTTCGGATGTTCTCGTTTCTGATACTACAGAGTTCGTGACATTTTATTTAAAATAGAAATAAGAATTGTATTATAAAAAGGTGAAAATTAAAGGATTAGATCACCTCAAAATGAACATTTCCTGATAATTTACTCACCCCAATGCAATCCGAGATTTTCATGTCTTTCTTTCTTCAATGGAAAAGAAATTACTTTTTTTGAGGAAAATATTTCAGGATTTTTCTCCACTTCATGTGCAACATGTTGAATGCAGTCCAAATGAACGCGCCAGGCATTATGGCATCACGGTGGAAACGTCACGCGTCACGTCATCTATCTAAGTGATCTGTCTGTGTACTCCGGTTCAAAAGGGCAGGAAAGAGCGAAACATTTTCTCACCCAACTTCAAAATCGTCCGACATCTTTGTTTTAATTTAAAATTTGAGATTTTATATATATATTTATTTCGTGACTTTTCCAACGTGATGACGTAATACCTGGCGCGTCGCAGACCAGCACAAGACGAACAATTGTGGTTACAAAAAGTATAAATGTTTATTTTTGTAGGATATGGACGATCGTTTCGCTATATAAGACCCTATTCCTCAGCTGGGAGCATGCACAGCCCTTTGAAGCTCTTCAAAACCCTTTTAAACTGCATTGATTTGGACTTCAACATGTTGCTTGAAGTCCATTATGTGGAGAAAAATCCTTAAACGTTTTCCTCAAAAACATTACATTTCTTTTCCACTGAAGAAAGAAAGACATGAACATCTTGGATGGCATTGGGGTGAGTAAATTATCAGAAAATGTTCATTTTGAGTTTAACTAATCCAGTAAGTTACCTAGAGATCATCTAACCACTGCAAACCGGAAATGCTTGCACCCGTTTTCCGGTTCGAACGCTGGGCGCTCGGCATAACCCCTATTAAAGTGTGTAGAAATGAAAAAGTAAATATCACCTTTACAAAATTAAGTACAATGACTTTTCTGATACTGGTGTTCCCAATCATGCACTGGGCTTTTGAATAATTAGTGAGGTTGATTTTTCACTGTTTTCCAGCTGTATTTACACTGTTTTATCATTGCTTTTGTTGTTAGGGTTAGTAAATTGCAATTTTGTGACATTTTGAGTTAATTTTCTACTTAAAATGACACATTCAAACACAAAAATGATCCACCAAATGTTACCGTCATTCTGTATTGTCTACCAAGTGTTGAGGTCTTTGCGTTCACATGATGTGTAACTTCAGTAACACATAATTACTTATGTGAATGATATGATGATACATTAGAAGTGTGGTTTTATTCCCTTATAACATACTGTTCAATGAAATGTATGGAAGAAGAGGACATTTCAACAAAATAGGTAGGTATTACTCAATCTTTTACTAACCAAGTTAAAATTACTTATTTTCATCATTTACGTTGACTTAACTTAAATAAGCAAGAGTTTACTTAATTCTTAATAATTTATGTGAAGTTTACTTAAAAATATGCGTGTGAAATTTATTTAAAAATAAAATTGTGCAAAAACTTGCCAAAGAAAAATCAAGTAAATTTTACTTATTGCTTTTTTCAGTGACCACAAAGTGACAGAACATCGGCAGTTTGAGCTTCCGCAAGAACCAGTAGCCATGTTTCCATTGTCGGGCCACGGCTTTAAACGAGTCGTGCCGGGCTAAAAGCCCTGAGCCTGTAGCACCGAGCCCCAAACACACTGCATTTCCAGAAGTGTGTTTTGTCGGGCAGAAGCTCCACAGCGCTTCACTAAAACACGCCCGTAACACGCCTCTCTGGAACAATGTCACACAAACCCATCATTTTATCAACAAATGGAAGTTTTATCAGAAAACTACTCAGAAAGAAATCACTGGAAACATTGTGATCGCAAAACAAACATGATAAAAGCGACCTTTTGCTGGCATTTTTGTTGTTTACTTTAATATTTCAAACCCAAAAATCGATGTTTTACCACAGGTTTACAATAAAAAGTGATAAATTGATCATAATTAATTTGTGTAAAAATTGCACATTAGTCACACAGAAATAAAGTAGCTTACCGTTAGATCTATTTCGAAAAAATAAAGAGGACAGACTTACTTATTCAGTTGCATCTGTTTCTGTTTATTTGGTAGCTTCAGGACATATTTACATCACATTTAGAAAGAATGATAATTTCTACAAATATGCCACCAAAAATATGACCTGATAAGCTTTAGCACTCTTTCCCAGTAGGCTACAGTTATATTTTAAGTCAGAGAAACAGAGGAAGCTCCCGAAAAAAAAGTTGCTCTATTTTATGATAGTTCAGTTTAAAGAGACGATAAAATAAAAACATGATTATGATCGCTTTTATGATTTGACTGATATCTTCAAGTGAATACTTCAAGTATTTCCCATAATGGTTGGCGTGCATAGTCTTTTGCGTCGTGTTGAAATATTTCTACCTTATACAGTGATCAGAATTTACATCGGATCACAAACAGAAGGCACTCAAACATGAAAGTGAGTTTTAAAGGGTAAATTATTTTAAGTCTTTAATGCTGATGTTAGCTTACGTCTCCCGGCTCAGGTAAACTCCGCCTCTGTTCATAACCACTCCTATAGCCCGAGCTGGTCTGCTTTGAACCAAGGTATTTGACTGGCCAGAAAACCCTGGCCATTGGCCTCGAGGAAACCCTGACGAGGCCTGATCAAGCCCCCGGAAGTGACAGTGGAAACTCGACTAGCCTTGGCACGCACTAGCACTCCCGCTTTTGGCCAAACAGTGGAAACGCGCCTAGTGAGATTGTTTATTTGTGAATAAAAACCTAAATTAAATCTAAAAAGTAACCTCTCAACAGCCCACACATGCTAGTGCTTCCTTTTCCACCATGGCATATTTACGCTCAGCAGTAGACAACGTACGTGATGCAAAGGCCAGTTTGTTCAATGCCTTCCGGGCTGACCTGAGAAAGTGTGGCTCTGACTTTTTCCAGGTAACAACAATTGGTGAAACCCCTGCAGAATCATCAATGCTTTCCATCACCTTAGCTGCTTGCAGGTGATTCAATTCTTCTGACACAGATGGTAAAGTTTTTGGCACACAAGTGTGACCCTTTCATCCAGCTTTACGCGGTGAATAAACTTTTAGCACAACCGAAAGATTTAGCACAATTTTAACACATCTAAACTAAAGTACACTGAAAGACTGGCAGAGGAGAAGCAGGCACAAGAAGGGCATTAGGAGGAAGGACTTGATTGTTTTCAATCCTCACATGCACTGCATGTGGTCCCTCCCCATGAGAGGTGTCCCTTTGTCCACAATGAAGAATGGAATGGTCATGCTGACAAACATCCAGGGTAGATATGCAAGACCCACTGTCAACCACCAAATTCACCACACAAGTCAAAAGTAGACATATAGTGGTCACTGTGCTTGTAATACTTGCTGAATATTCGGTGTACAGTACAGTAATTCTGGTAATTAAATTTCAAGCCCTCGCATGTGTTTAATTGCGCTGATCGGCACAGTTTAGCATAATGTCCAATCTTTTTACACTTTCTGCATGTTGCAGTTGCAGTCGGGCAGTTCACAGCATTAGATAAAGTGAGCCTCCAATCCACAGAGAAAGCATGCCTTCCACTTGCCCATCTAAGCAGAATTAAGAGGTGCTTGTGACTGTTGTCTGTCTAAGGCACCGCTTGTACGGGGGGGTTAACTTGGTGGGAATATGAAATGGAGTTAGCCTGATCAGCAGCAGATTCAATCTGGCTTGCTATCATAAAAGCTCTGTTCAGTGTAAGATCAGATTCTAGTAAAAGTCTTCTCTCACATATTAGTGGAATAAGCACATTCTACTAACTGATTGTGAATCATTTTTGTCAGTACTGGACAAGCAGCTCTTGCAAATCAGCAATGTACTGCATAACTCTCTCGTTAGGTGCCTGACAACGTCTACAGAAGGTGTGGCGTTTAGCTACTATGTAGCTTTTGGCACGAAGTAGGCTTTCAATGTATATCTGCATCCTTATACTCTGCACCTGTGTTAGGCAATGAGTAGAAAATCCATTGTCCCTGAGGCAGGGAGGCAGTACAGCTCTCTGTCTTTCGTTCAGTCAGGCATCCCTGGTAATAGGGATGTGAAAGTGAGGAAATATTCTCACCGGTTAATAACAACACTGGACAGTAACAGTTCAACAGCTCATCTTCCATAGGAATAACTAACTAGAAACAAACAGCATTTTTTTAGACCAACTATAGCGAAAAAATATCTAATCCTCAATGCCAATTTGTGGTATCTGTCAGGAGTAATAAAACAATGAAGCACAAGAGACAAGAGTAGCGAACTTCATCAATCTTGTTTACTCATTTACTTCTGTTCTCACACACAGTACATCAGAACACAACACTTTTCAAAATAGTAGTCAAAAATACAATTCATTAATGAACACAACAAATGATTAGTTTCTAGAACCATCTTTGCGATGACATATTAAATCCTATTCAGCGGCATTTGCACTTGGTTTTTATCAATCCTTATCATGTGATTTTAACATTTATACTGCCCTCCAGTCAAAGTTGGAAATTTCAAGCTGTGTGGGGAAATAAATGCTTCTGTATGAGTTCTTGTTTTTTTATCTATGATAATTTAGCAATATCACACAAGCAAGAGTTCTGTTTTTAATAATATCAGAACGATTGGAAATGTGATTGATTTTATACAACAGTTCAATTAACAAAAAGTTCATATTAAATCACATACAGTAAGAAAAAAAAAACATTGTCACTATTTATTTACGCTTTATTTACCAATGAAAATGGTTCTAAAAAAGCAGAATTGTAGCGTTTCTCTGAGCAACAGTGTTTTGTTTCTGAATGAATCTGTGTTTTTAAATAAAGCCATTCATTCAAAAACGCTGAGCATATCAATGCATATAACTACTGTTCCCAGAAGGAGGGAATCAAGGTACAACACATGACTATGGGATATTGCGCTCTTGTGCCATTTGCTATAGACAACTTTATTCACGCCTGAAAGGTCAATGACACATGACCATGTGGGCGGGGTTACCAGCCAGTCCAGCTCTTCACAGAGCCTCCAACTGTGAGGGGCTCAGAGGTTCTGTACCTCACTTTCACTTTCCTCCTTCTGGGAACAGTGGTTACATGTATAACTCATCGTTACTATTCAGTCAGTCACTCTATATAACATACATTGACACCCCGTAAAGTCGCTGAACTAAACGCAAGGGACAAGCATCTCCACATACCCCCTTTTTAAGGGAGTGGGGAGTTGGAAAACACAACAAAAAGCTGGTGAAACCAATGCGCTTTGCTGATGCCAGTACCAACAACAGGGCAGCCTTAGATTCAAGGATTCATAATCAGGTCATGATGGCACCATTATATTTTGTAATGACCCAAAAAACGGGTGGAGAACGGGCACTTGAAAAATAGATAGTGCACATGTGCCGAAGGCATCTTTCCACCCACGCAACCAAGGAGCATACTTTGAAAGGCAACCATGCGTGAGACATTAAATTGATTAATGCAAGTGCACTGTATTGTAGCTACATATTGTATCTGCCTCCTGGCTGGGACAGAAGGTCCCTACATAGAGAAATACACCACGGTGTCCTTATGGTGTCACATTCCATGTCTTTGCTGACCAACAAGAAGCCACAAAACTCAGTGACAGGCCCGAAAACAATCCCAGATTTGTGCCAGTATTCGAGAGCGCAAATGCCAGTCCAGTGGAGACCGCAGGTTTGCGCCATATCAAATAAAACTTCACCTCGAAAGAGACTTCAGAATATTTTCTGTGCCCCGGGTGGACTGTGGCAATATGCATTGAGCAAGTCCACCGATGCAAGTCAATATCGAGGATGCAGAGGGCAGAACATGTGACATACTGCACTTTCCCTAGTCTTCAAGAGTACTTTTGCAAACGTTGGCGCAGAGCCCAACTGTGAGGTTAGCGGTCCAAGTGCATTTTGATTGTTTCAATGAGAGGCATTGTGTTGAAATCAATGAGAGGCATTGTGTTACTGAACACACATTTTCCTTTATTGACAACATACTTAAAACTGAACCCGCTTTCAAAGCAACGAGAAGCCTACCATAATAATGTAGTCATGTGCTTTCAACAAAATTAACTTATTTCTAAATAACAGTCAGAATTCCTCTGACAAATATCTGAAAAACAAAACATATAATTACTCTGGGAAAATCAATCTGTAAATTAAAAAATGTCCATTTTTCCAAATTTCCAAACATATTTCATGCATACTGTATGCGGTCATATGTTTTTCAACAAAAACAAATTTCTCTTTTGACTGCTTAACAGGGGTTGATGTAGCATTATCTGACGACGAACATGGATCACTCAAAAGTGTTTGTCGATGTGTTACTGACAGCGGCCAATATGTTTTCTACATAGCTTCTTACATTATACCACAATGTTCTTGTCTACCTGTTTCAAAAATGTGAAGTAATTGGAATATTTCCATTTGGTAAAACTGCCACTTAAATTCAATATTGGTTTATGCAGAACTGTTGAACTAATTTACAGTATGTAACACAAGTACATTATAAGTAACTGTAATTAAATTACCTAAAAATGAACAGTAATCCTTTACTTTACCTTTTCAGGGGATAAGTATGGAGTCACATGCCGATTTGGGTTGATTAGGGCAGGGTCTGTGCCTAATTTCGACCCCCTGCTAAAATTATTACCCCCCTCGTTGAAGTCAGTACCTAATTGCCTAATCCCAACCCTGCCCCTAATCCTACCTCCTCTCCCACAACTAATCCTAAACCTACCAATGCTACGGGGTAATAATTTTCTTTCTTTTTTATTCAAGCAAGTAGTTTTAAAACAGGTGCTACAGCGGTGGCTGTTACTGGCTATTTAAATCTAGCAGGTATGATGTCTCGCAAATACAACAATGCTGGTAGTGACTGATTCTGTCAGACCAATCAGTGATCTGCAATTTGTTCACATCACATTTTAGTATTGGTACGGTACGCTTGGAACCTCAACTGAGGTGGTACCATTTAAAGCAAGCCGAAGCGAGCCGTGCAGTACCGTATCATGCAGTGGAAAAGTGTCATAAGAGCAGCCGCGGTAACCTTGTCGTGAACAATACATCAACACTCTTCGGCCTCAACAGTCAACACGATTGTCCCAACTCTCTATTGCCTCCAAAAACGGCGATCACAGCATCTGGATCAGCACCTGAAAACAGGAGTGGACCGTGTGTGGCTGCTGCCCCGCCGAGCACATGCTCAAGTGTGTACCGCTCAAGTGTGGAATGATAGATCTGCCGGCAGTGCACATACTGTATGCATTGGGGTTGGAGAGATCCAGCCAAGGGTGGACAATTCCAAACACACTAGACAGTGCTCTTGAGTATACAATAAACACCCATATGACATATGGGGCGAGACCTTATGTTCTCTTTTATGCCTTTTCCTTCAATATGGCGTTTTTGGACATTTTGTTTGAGAAAAGTTTATTAGCCCTTCGTTAGCAAAGCTAAACTTGTGCTAAAACATTCTCTTTTCTGCCTTAGTTTCAACAAGAACCACCACGTGGGCTTTTCTTCTCATAAAAATGCGGCGCGATGGTGTTCTAGCAGCACAATGAGGAGCTGAAGAACAAAGGGAAATAGTGCATGTAACTGCATTCATATGCTGTGGGCGGGTAACCCACAGCATATAAATCCGGATATAAATGTTGTCATGCACAATTGGCCTTTCAGGAGTGAATAAAAGTGTCTCTTTAGCAAATGGTGCAAGAGAGCGATATAACATAGTCATGCGTTGAACTGAGTGAACTAATTGAATGGGAACAGTTACTTTACTTTCACTCAGCCATTTTGAACAAATCAAATAAATGATTCAGCGACTCAATCATTAAGGCTACGTTCAGACTGATTTTAATGTGGAATGGTCAAATTGGTGGTTTCGATGTAAACACCCCTTTTTCTCATTAGCTTTGCGGTCAGTCTTGGGTTTTTTGAAGATATTTATTCTGCTGTACAGCACAATGTTCAACTACTGTTGTTTTTATTGTGCTTTATAAATAAAAGTTGATTGATTGATTGATTGAGACTGTAAGTCCAAATCACATGTAGTACAAAATTTACAAATCCGTTTCAAGCTACATTCGTATGTGGTTTGAAATCATATTCAAATGGCATTTCTGGAAATTCGTTTCAATCTGACACCTCTGATCGCATTTCGCGCGGTTTATGTTACTGCCTCACGCTACATAAAACGTAAACGTCAGACATCTTTAAAGGAAACAAGCTGAAAATCTCTGCAGAAACAAGGGTGTGTTGTTGCAAAGTGCCGGATGAGCAGAAAATGACGATATGTTTTATATATGTAACGGATACAAGTATTAAAACTGTTAGAGACAACAGCATGGAATAAAGCCACATATACCAGCCTCCTATGTTTCTGCTTCTGCCTAGTAGTAGCCCTCACATCATCATGCTGTAAATAAGAACATCTGTATTCATTGCAAACCCCATCCATGTTGCGGTTGTTGTTTTTGACGTATACCTGTCAACGCAACGTCATTGCCATAGAAACCAATGCAGATATTCCGCAAAACCAAAGAGCTGCATTGACACACAAATCAGATCTGAACTGTTGCGATTCAGTGTGGACGTCAATAATTTTAGATCAGATTCCAACCGAATTCACAAATAATCGGATTTGGACTTGCAGTCAGAACTAGCCATCTATGGCAGTTTTAGTTTCTCATTTAAAAATCCATACAACCATTTAAAAAAAAAAAGATTGTATGAATTTTATGGGTTACTGCCGTGTTCGTTTTGTGTGGTTTTTGAAGAATCAACTTTGAGAGACCGATCCATTTGCATTACTCACAGGAATTTTTTTATTTCTTTAAAAATCTCAGTTTGTGTTAAACAGAAGAAAGAAAGAAAGTCAAAGGTATCTGGGATTGCATAAAGGTGTGTAAATAAAATGATCATTTTTGGGTAGAGTAAATAAACGGTTCTTTATGGTGCCGAAAACTGACTCCCCTGCTTCTCTCTACACACAGGAAAAAAAGACTTGACAGATCACATTTAATGACATTTCTTTACACGCTTAAATATCAGTTATTTAAATGGCAAAAAGTGATTTAAATTTAAAATACACAGTTACTGAATTTCTCTCATAATTGCAATTAGACCAAATAACCGCGATCAGATGATTAATCAACAATTGTTTTAGGCCTATGTGGTAGTCCATTAATGACTGTCTAATAACACTAAGAGAGATCATTCATGACTAAAGTCACAACTAAAGCGATTGGGCTTTTTGGTGTCAAAGCCAAACAATATTATCTGTCTCTGAACACTGGACACTGAGTACATAATCTATAAATACAGTAAGTTTGTGCCCTGAGTTTGTGTATGGTGCATTTTCTGCTTTCTCTAATTAGCAAAACTGTTTGCATTAATGAAGTGAGAGCATGATTACATTAGAGAAACAATGTTTGTGTGGCAATGTGGGCTTTTTGTATCCACAGTAACCTTGAGGATAATTATGACAAACTTGCAGAAAAGAAACATTCACAGCCAAGCAAATTATACAACCAAATACAGTGGAGGGAAATTATCCTTGAAGTGAATTAATTAGTGTCTGTTTCGTTAACAGACACCAAACGCTTGTAGGAAAGCTTCTTTTAAAACTGCTGAAAAACTGACAAAACCAAGAAGGTATTTGAGATGTATGACATTCATTTACATAAACATTAAACAGTGCAGTTCTCACCCAGAAAACAAAAACAGATGGGCAAAGCAGTGGAAAGACATTTCAGAACAGCCAAACATTATTATACGCACACCATATATGCCATTGCAATCTGTTTTATCATGGTTAACATTACGGATCATTTCTCATTTGTTGATGACCCACATGCAGATGAGTAAAGTGCTGATTATATTTGACAAGCAATTATCTTGAGTCCAGCAGAGTTAAAAAAAAGAAAAAAACAATTCTTACAACAGCACTTTTATTCTTTAATGCAACGAAAAAGGAAAGAAAAAGTGATTTATGACTCGCAAAGAGGGCTGAGTGAACTATGAAGGGATGGATAGGAGACTCACACAGGTCTGCAGATGACCAGATCTCCTTTGTTGGTTCCATAAGCAAGCCCAAGCCCCGGTTCTGGCAGCCAACGTGCAGAATTTATACTGACATGTCTCCGCTGGTCTGGGGCCATTGGATACACCACATCAAACACCCTCTGAAAAACATACAAGAACACACCTGTTTAACCAGTCCCACAGCCCTCTTAGTACTTTCACTCATTCTATCAGTCACCAGAACCTCCCATTATCCTCTCCGCTGTAGACTGCAGTCTGTGTCAGATATGACAAGCACTGCTAGCATAACTGAGGAGAGGCTAAACTGTGAAAAGTCAAATCTCCTTCTCCAAAGTACTCTTTCTCTTTTCTTCCGATCCATTCCCCTGTCCCTGTCTGTCAGCCTTGGCATACTACTTACACTCCACTGGCTCTAGAAAAAAGGACAAAAATAGGACAAGTTCATGTCTGCCAGGGAAAGAGAAAGCGGTCTCATTCATCTGCAGATGAGTGATCAACAGACAAACTCTTTCTCTCTCACTTTACCCTAGACGGAGAAAATTCAGGACAAGGATAAAAGCCACAAAGTACACTGTTCAAACAGTGTATTTAAAGAAATAGTTCACTTCAAAATGAAAATTATGTCATCATTTACTCACCCTCAAATTGTTTCAAACCTGTATGAATGTCTTTCTTCTGCTGAACACAGGAAGATATTTTGAAGAATGTCGGTAACCAAAAAGTTGATGTACCCCATTAACTTCCATAGTAGGAAAAAAAAATACAATGGAAGTCAATGGGGCACATCGACTGTTTGGTTACCGACATTCTTCAAAATATCTTCCTGAGTTCAGCAAAAGAAAGACATTCATACAGGTTTTAAACAACTTGAGGGTGAGTAAACGATGACAGAATTTTCATTTTGAAGAGAACTAATACTTTAAAGGAAGAAAGACCACATGGGCATATAAACAGCATTATAAGCTTAAATATTAAGTTAAATATTACACTGCTCATAAAACAACTAACTGCAAGTTTTCAATCTAAAAAATCTAATATGTAATCACATGTAAGCACTACTAGAGAACATTGGCAGGTACTGTAAATGGCATGACCAGTAACGTTACTATTCTATGAAATTGATTACTACATAAAAAAAAAAATTAATATGTACAAAAAGTTGTTCAAAGCTGGAGACAGAGCCTTGGGCTAACCTTTGTTCATTTTCTTTCTCTCCGCACTCCAGTGTATAATTAATGCTGGTAATAAGCAGACACATTAACAATGCTGATATATTAAATTCATTCATTAACTACCATATGAGTAGTCAAATAAACAAACAAAAATGCCTACTCTAATAAACAAAGACAATCAAATCACATAATATAAAATGATGAAAACTAATGAATAAACATACTGTGAATGAGAAACGTCTCTATAAACAAACAACCAAAAAAGGTTAAATGTATTAAATGTGCTGTTTCTATAGTTACAGCTGAAATGAGGCACACTGTGAGGACGTTGCTATGGCAAATGTATGTAGTGGTTAATATGTATTTTGCACCAGTCCACGTTTTCCCCCGTGATTCATAGCAGAAGCCTGTTGTCGTTTTTACGGTGCTGGTGTTTTACATTCACATAGTATCATTCAATACATTCATTCAAACATTCATTAAATATAGATATATTTGAATTTCTTAAAAATAAATCAGTTGTACACTTTACTACATGTAACAGTGTACAGAAGCCCTAAGAGGCCTTGTGTTATTTTTTTCTGCCTTGTGTTCTTATTGTGACCTACACTTAAAAAGGTGTTTTTTTTTCTTTTCTTTCTCACAAAATCTTGAATTTTAGATTGTTCAACAGCATACACAGAACCTGAGCTCCTACTTTAACTTAATCTGACAGTTCAAATGGTTTTGGTTCATGCAGCTTCTATGGTGATGTTTAAGGCCTCCATAAGCAGTACAAGAAACTTACAGAATACAGACAAGTCTCATTTCAGTCTCACATTCAATGCAGAGAGAAAATTTAAAGCTGCAGTCTGGTGTTTGTCGCCATCTCTGTTCGAAATCTGCAATTGCAGTCATTCGCGGAATTATCAACTTTACGTGAGCTGTGCTTCAACACCCTCAACACAGCACAGCGCAGATGAACACAATGTTTGAGGAGAGTGTGAGGCTGTCAATCCCCACGCCGGTGTGGATACTGACATTCAGAATAACAGATTATTATTTTTGGAAGTATGACCAACATAAGAATTTTAACCGGAAAATGTGTCATCTAGTAAGAAACTTCCACTTTTGTTCTGGCTCTGACATTTCAGTAAATCGCGCTGATTAAATCTAATAATCGCTTATAAGTTATCATGTCAAGCAAAACCATGCAAATTATACTTTGTTCTCAAATTGTTAATGTTAACAACGTCAGCATTGCGTGACTACATGTAATGTCCTTCCGATACGTATCCTTGTTTTCGCATGGGTCGGTTGCAGTCTCTTTTTTTCTGTAGCCACTCCGAAGTCCGAACGAAGTCTTCTGCATTTTACAGCGGGTGAATCTGTTGTCACTGGTGATTGTCGTTTGAACCTTTCTGGATCTGCCATCAAATTAATTAAAAGTTTAATTATATCAAATGCTTTGACACAAGTCTATAAATCTCCACCTCCAACATCCTCACTAGCAATACAGCTTATACTAGCCGAGACTCCTTTATGTGTAGAGATGTGAGGTAATGACGCAAAGACATGCTAAAATCTCCCGCGGAAATTTACCAGTACCACTGGAATTAGAAACATTATTACAAGCTTACCACTTTGAATCGAGCTAAGGCAAGCAGATAGCACTGAACACTGGCTGGTTATGTATTTTCTCAATAATGTATTTTGGATATTTTTTAACCCAAAAAAATCTATGGACTGCAGCTTTAATGAAAGGAGACCTGGAAAAAATATATCACACAGAGATGTGTGAAAGGCTGACAGTCAGGAGACCTGTGGAGTTCAAAGACTCCTCATTATCACATATAAGACATAACATAACACTATTGCATTGTCCATTTCATTAAATTACCTTTGGTAGTGATATACAATAAGCATTAGAGCTGAGAAAGAGTCCCTGAGTGTCATTAAGAGAGACTGAATTAATATATGGGTTATATTTTAAACACAGCTCTAGCAGCAATAACAAGGGTACTAACTTATTTTAATGCATCACCGTTTCTGATAAACACAAAGGCATTAATGTAAGCCTAATTAAGAGGAGCCTTCAGATTTATCATACAAATTAGGCTCAGCATGAAACACAAAGCTAGGCAAGTGGGGAGTGCTGGTGAAATAACACCAAAACACCCATGAAAACCAACAAGCGCTCACTGAACGGCTTTCCAAACTCTGCTGAGAGATTTGGTGTTGTATGTTTAGAGACTGAACAAGGATAAAAATGAAGCTCTCCTGCTCCATCGCTCTCAAATTAATCCACGTTCAGAATCCTGCCATGAGCACAGCTTACAAAAACAAAAGTCAACCATGTAGATATTTCCATTTATGCCCTTCGCTCCACACAAATACACAGTTTTCCCACTTCTCTCTCCCTCTCTATTTCTAAGAGAGCGTATCTATGTCAGGTTCCTACTCAAAGGCTTTTCTAAACGCCAGGCTCCCCCCTCTGCTATAGAGAGCACAGAGAGCTGATCTACATAGGGCAGCGGCAGTCCACCAATAATATCCAAGCTTCACAAAAATCAAATGTCGTGAAAAGAATAACTAATTTGACTAATGTAAAAAAGTAAATGGGTTTTGTGGCCCATCTGGACTCTCCACCAAAATGGATAGTAAAAATTTTTAGTTTAACTGAAAAAGAAACAATAATACACACAGACACAAGCCTCCCAGCAAACATTAGAGAATGTCCCACTTATTGCACATTTAAAAAGCATCTTAAACAGTTTCTTAAAAGTTCCCAGTCATGTCTTCATTTTGTCGAATTTTATTGATGAAATGCAATTTGCCTGAATACGTGTCAATATGTTTCTTGACTGATACTGTATATTGTCATATTATCATTTTGTGGTGTTGTCTTCCTGCTTTTGCCTTTATTATTTTATTACACTGAATAGACTGACAGAAAAGTGCACAACCTACATAGGAAGGCAATTTGTTTTAAAGCAAATAGTAGTTTTCTTTGCTTTTTATTTCAATGAGTATTGAGAGCAGTGGCAGTCTCTAAAGAAGACGTGAGGTCAGATGTGACGTACCCTCATGGACGTCTCTCCTCCGTGGGGCTGCTGCAGTCTGAAGACCTGCGCCACCATGTGATCGGTGATCTGATGCAGCAGGATGCGACGAGATGCCAGAGCCACCATCACGTAACGACCCATCGGAGACAAACTGACAGAGATGGCATTTGGACCTATGACAAACACACAGTGTAGATATTCACAGCTGTATCAAGACAAACAGAGACAATCTAATACAGAAACATCGACTTAAGACTACAGTCTAAGCTAAACAATTGCACAAATTAGCACATTGAATTATGTTAAGTAATAAATTCGACAAGAATGGGTTGCAGGGTTGTATTTGGTCTTACATTTTTTGTGCTAAACCAACAATACAATAAACAAATAAAACTGGGTGAGCTGGGTGAGCAGTATTTAAACTATAACAATTACTAAGTACACTTAAAAATCATAGCAGTAAGCCTGATGTAAAAACTAAACTAAAATTATGAAAATCCAGGAAATGCATTTTGAAACTATACTAATACATTCATTTTGCACATTATTAATTGCTGTAAATGTTATAACCAGAGCATTCAGACTTTTAAAGCATGAAATTAGAAATGTTCACACCTAGACCTGCTCAGACTGTAATTATAGCTGATATAATTTCTCATCTTAAAACGTAATTGAATTTTGTAGCCATTTTAACTGTAGAAATCAGTCTTGCTTGGCATGTGCATGAGCTAGAGAGCCAAAGAGTGCTGGCGATGTGAGCAAATGAAAACGAGTGGTTTAGTATTGAGGCTTCCTGGTTGATTGCTTTCATTATTTCACTGTTACTGGATAGGATCAATGATAGTTCTTTGAGACCTGTACAGCCGATGGGATGATCAAGCCGCAGAGAGAGGGAGAACAGATTTTCAAATCAGCTTAATCTAAAACAAGCAGGACTCATACCTCCTCATCATTGGTTTCCATTAGCAGCCTGGTCCCATCCCGCCTTCATTTCGCATTTAAATGGGGACTATCTAATTAAAGCTGCATCTAAAAGAGCTCCATCACTGCTGTCTGTTCTGATGGCTCAATCAGTGTATTAAACCCTAATAACCACCAGTGATGGGAATAACGGCATTATAAATATCTGGTTATTTTGTAATATAATGTTACCTTTCTCAGTAATGAGTTACGAATTACTGTTTATGACAATAAAAAGCGGCGTTACTACAGCCTAATTGAGCTCACTGAAGCGGTTTCCATCTGAGTAGGTTCTCCATCATAGGACCTGCAATGTTTTTTCTCTGGTGTTGTGCGTGTGTGTTTATGAGGCGCCGGACTGGACACACCTGAAGCGAAAGCCACGAGCACGCTCGACAATGCGCGAGATACAGTGTGTCCGAGAGCGCACTCGACTGCGCGAGTGTGTCCGAGCATTATATAGTTTGTTTATAAATAAATTACAAATTTCAGCATTAGAATAATCTCCGTAGCCTATTGGTTTCATCTGCAATGTTTTAATTAATTAAACAAATAAAATCTAAAAAATAACCTGCAGGGAACGTTCTGGGAATTCGGGTTCTGGGGCACTCCTTGTTAAACTGTTTATCATTTTAATTTTCACTACAAAGAGTGTATGTATATTTTTTTATTATTATTTATTTATTTTTGGTACAATTAAGCATACTTTATTTTTAAACTTTTTTTGTTGACCAGTTGTGGTCTGTGCAATGTTAAATATTAAAACTTCTAAACCTAAAATTATGTTTTATTGTTCTGCTATAGTAATGATAATATTTAAAATAATATATTGAATTTTATAGGTGTCTCTCTCACATCGTCCCACAGCAACATTACGATAGTGTAGATTAGTGTCCAAAGTTTTATACTAATAATTTATTCCATAGTGTCCATTTACGTGTCCAACATATTTAATATTGGGTGCATCCAAGTTATTTGACATATAGGCCTATTTTAAATTATTTTTTTTTTAAGTAATGCAATAGTTACTTTCCCTGGTAATTAGTTACTTTTATAATGATTTAATTCAGTTACTAACTCAGTTACTATTTGTGAGAAGTAACTAGTAACTAGTAATAACTAATTACTTTTTTAAAGTAATATGCCCAACACTGATAACCACAGGGAGGCAAGTCAGGATTACACAAACCAACAGCCCTTGTCAAGTCAAGCAGTTTATGTCTCAGGGTTACTCACCAAATCTCTTGGAGTAGAGCATCTCTCCCAGGTTGTGCGGGGCGAGGGAGTACACAGCCAAAATGCCCTCATCAGGGAAACCCCTCTGACTGCTGGGAATGAATACAGCTAGCAGCTGCCCGTCTGCTGAGATGTCACAGCTCGCATCATTGTAGATCTTACAGTTGGGCACCAACACGTTAACAGAAGCTAAAAAGAAAATCAGACACAAGAGTTGAAATTAGGTGTGGATTGATATGGAAAATGTGTCTGGTAATGATAGCGAATATTTGTCCAATTTTAGATATTAATCTAAAGACTGAAAACTAAAACTCTAAATTTCTACATGCTTCAGAAGACAGAGGGAGTGGAAAAATGCTTTAATTTCAAAATAGACACAACTATAGAAAACAATAATTTTTTAAAAAAAATATTGCTTTTAGTATCCCCATTTAACTTTATTACTTGTAATAAAGTTAAATGGGAAACCTAAAAGCAGAATAACATGTAAATATGTCTTCTATTTTAGGAGGACCATTTCATAGTCGCAAAATTGGCTTCATCCTGCATCCTGTCATAAGTCATAAGCAGCATCCAGCATTTCAATTTAATCTATATTATTTTAGTTTTTTTCCCCAAAAAATTACGATACCACAACAAAAATGTCAATAATAATATGAATATTAGGGTTTAAAAACCTATTTGCGGAGGCTTGATGTTGGAGCAAAGGAACCTAGCCAGTTTGGACCTCAGCAAAAATGATAAAGATAAGCAACAGTTACAACTGCCAGGATTTCTATTGACATATACTGGATGAGAATTGCTCTGCTTGAAGCTGCCAAATCCTGAAAAACAGCCGACAGGTTTAAGATGAACCTGTAAAAATGCACATAATCTTTGTATACTCTGAAACAGTAGCATAGCCTAGTCACTGCTTAAGGACATTTATATTCAATAAAATCAATTCAGTAGAATGAATGTGTTCCGTGTTATATCACTCGAACCTGCACAAATTGAGTGCCCGTCATACAAAGCCAGTCACGATGAATACGTTATAAAGCTTATTGCCAATTTCAAGCATATTATCATCCAAAAAATATTCTAAAAATAGAATTTATCTAACATAAATCAATATTTAGATAAATCTATTATCACTCTCATACGTGCCCCCCACTGTCCCACAAAATCACGTCTGCTGACCTGCAAAAGAGCAACAAGCAGATGGTTACTCTAATCTATTTTTGTTTAATAATAGGTAGGCCAACTAGAAATAATGTGCAATCCCATTATCATTAGAATATTAACTTATTAGCTCTAATACATCACACTTATAACCCAATACCAATTTAATCACCAAAGTATCATGCATCCAAATCATCTCATATATTAGTCCAAATAGTCCAAATCATCTCATACAGTACATTACTTAATTTAGCTTGGAGTGGTCTATGAAAAAACAAACAAACAAACAAACAAAAAAAAGCAGCACTTTGTGTAAAAATCTTTTTGCTAAATTAGCAGAAACTGCAGTACTACTATAAGTTGAGCCCCAATAAAAGTGATTTAGCAACGTACAGACAGCCCACACTCATGAATAAGAAAGGCATAGTGGCAGAAGAGAGAGAGACATCTGCATGTACCCTTCTTATTTCTCCATTCCACACACACACACACACACACACACACACACACACACACACACACACACACACACACACTGCTTCTAGGACTACTATTCTGCCGAGGAGGCAGCGATTTTGTTTTCCTTCTCTGGGAACCACATGTCAACTCCAAAATTAAATTTGATTTCTGTTTTCATTTTCTGTTATACACATAGTATAATCCTTTACTGTTTCCATGGCAATTTGCATCCCGATGAAGCTATCTCTCAACACACAGAATGGTAGTATAATTCGAAAAACAAACTCTGTGTAAACACAGAGATATTAAAAAACAGACAGTTGATTCAAAACAATTGTTCAGATGAAGCAAACGTATTCCAAGCATTACTGGAACAATAACGCGCTGCTCTGGTCTCATACATCAACGGATGTCATTGAGCAGAGGTCTCTGAATAAAGCATCAGGTGCTTGTGTGTGGGAGGTGTAATTAGGGCTATTTGTATTTTAGAATGTGAGCGTGTGATTGAAGTGTTTGTCATTTCCCAGGAGAGTGAGTGTGCGTGCAGCGGGTGACACTGGAAAACATGGATAAACAAGAGCAGGTGAGTTTTGGCAGGTGAAAGAGTCATTATGCCCATTTAGAAAGATGGATGTTTTAATCACCCACTGTGTGTGTGTCTGTGTGCATGTGTTCACTGAGTAAGGTCAAGAGAGTCTGAGAGGACAGGAGAGAAGATTTAAGCGCGAGTGTGTTAATTAAACAGAGCAGTAATTTATTGCAGTTATGAGGCTGCTGTCGGGCAGGAACACACACACACACACACACACACACACTAACACACACATCATGATCACTTAAGCCCACTCATACAATGCAGGCCAAAAGGAGCAGGGAGACAGGAAGAGGGAAATCGGTTCATGATAAAATACACACATACAAAATAATAATAAATAAATAATAAATCCTTACATACAGCAGAACAAATAGTGTAGAAAACTGGCTCAGGGAGACACTTAAAAAAAGACAACATTGCCCTTAAAGCTACACTGTGTAACTCTTTTAGTTTATTCTTAGCTAAAAACACTTAGTTCTTTCAAAAATTTATGTGCTCATAATCTATATTTACTTCGTTCAAGTAATAAAGTATTCTCGTGAGTGTATTATAGGCCATTGAAAATACATACGGGTAAGGGGTTCTAATGTCGGTGTGAAACTACATAGGCCAAAGAGGGACATACCCGTTAATTCAAGCTTCGCCTTTCGCGTTTACGTTTGAGTTAACACTCATGGACGAGGTCGAACTGGAAGCCATGTTAATCTTGGACTACATTGGCCACTGTAGGAGTTAAAATGAAATCGGCATTGAGAGGAACAGAAACTAACATTCACTGGATGGTCATATAACTTTTCACAGCTAGATGGGGGTAAAAATCACACAGTGTAGCTTTAAAGACTTAAATTCAAATCGAGAGCTGGATAGTTTTGTTTCCATTCATGTTTAAAGCACATAAAAGAAATCAAGTACAATCTCATATGCCTCTCGCTATGATGAAAGCTAAATGAAATTACAACTCTTGTCTTATACTAGGAGAGGGTCAGAAGGGCAGGTTGTGTAATGGTGAGAGTCTGTCCACACTGCTGGATCCACAAGATGGATAAGTGTATTTAGATGTATAAGGTCCACAAGATGGATAAGTGGCTCACTGCTTCAGCAGACAGAGCTCCCTACTGGATCCGAGGAATACATTTGCCGAAGTAAAGTAACAGCTATTCCGGTGACACTACGAGGAAAGCACAGACCATTCCCATATGAGATAAAGTCCGTTTAATCATCTATTTTTGTGGACACAAGGGTGTACAAATGTTCTTTAGGATTTAGATTGGGTTTGCGGCTGACACTGAATGATAAACGAAGCGCTCAGGACTCCAGCTGCTATGGACAGAGAGCATCTGGACAACTGAAATAAATCATGCTTTTACAGGCATATTTATACTGGATCCATTCCATCGACCTAGCCAATGTACCCAGACTGTACATTCTCTGTCATCTGCAAAACCACTCTGTCTGAAACTACAGTACAAAGTCATCAAGCAGTTGACAGACAAAAGTGATAGGGATTTCCTGGTCATAACTTCTGCATAGGAGCTTGGGAAATCTGTCTGATATGTCTGTCTCTCTTGTCACAGACTAAATGAGCAAACATTTGAGACAGGGATAAGTAACAGATTCAAAGAAGCAGTGGATTAACACATCAATAGAAAAACAAACATCCAGAATATTCTAGTTTCAAGGTCAACAAATAGTGAGTACACAAACATTCATAAAAACACATCCCTCTTCCATCTTCTCATAAACAACACAACACCACAAACAGTTGTCAGTTCAAGTGTCAATTACGATCACTGCACCTGAACACTAGAAAAAAAGTATAAGAGAAACTGAAGTATAACTGAAGAAGAAACAAAGAAATAATAAAGTTGACAGATTTTATGTTTGAGGTTAATCCCAAGAGTGCAGAGGTTGCTCAAATTTTTACATACAAGCTGGTTTTAAAAGGGTCATATAATGGTACATGAACTTTTTCAAGGAACTATTCATGTCCCTGCTGCACCTCCAGAAGAAGTGGGGGTAAAATTTTATTAACCTTTATATTAATCTTTGCAAATCGCTAAGGTTTACATTCAGGGTACATTACGGCATGTTTTCTATGTACAATGTTTTCAATATACTTCATAATCCCACGTTTATAATGAACAACGCGTTATGGTCATTGTGTTATTACAAACTGAGTACATATACATCAGTAAACACATCGTGTTTGTACATCTCACTAAGTTACTTTAACATCACCCTGCCAGTACACAAAGATAAATCAAAGTGAAATTATGTTAATCAACCATTCAGAAACTGTCATCTTGTTCTGGGTCCGACTCTGGTTCAAATAGATATGGTTGCTCAGATGTGTCCTCAGAGACTGCCGCTGCCATTCTGTCTCCAAAATATACCCTCAACAGTTGTCACGGCAACACTCCATGTGTGTTGTGTCAAAACGCCCGCAGAACAGAGGGGCGGAGTGACTGAAGCTCATTATCATTTAAAGGCATATGCACTGAAACGGCGTGCTGAAAACAGAGCTGTTTTTGACCAGGTAAAATTTGTGTTTTCTTACAATACTAATGTAAATTTTTTATTAAAGTAAATTACAAACTTTTCATTTAGACCCTAATGAATCAAATTAACTTGCATGAAAATTACTTGGTGACTTGGTGGCACTCACAAATGGAGTATTTTTGTAAGCAACAGCGAATAGCAGAGGTAGAATCTGGAACTAGCTCTTTTGTCACTGTACTCTAGTATTTGGTGTTATTTCATAAACACCATAATGAATACAAAAATCTGAACCTGAAATTCTTCTCTGTGAAAACCGGGTGACAGAAAAGTTACGGATCATTGAATCAGAATAACTAGGTTATATTTGCTTTTTTAAAGTGTCATCTATAGCCAGAGAGTAAATCTGCATTTTAATTTATCCGGTCTGGTCAAATTTTCTTCATTTGTGTTGGTGTGAATGGGACTTAAGACAACAAACGATATGCATGAATTGCCAAATGATGCATTATGGAGGCTTGTACTACACATCAATAACATCCATTCAGTGGTTCATCTCAAATTACCAGCCAGCATTTCCCATTTTCTTCTGGATTGTGGAGAGCAATGTTGTTTTTCTCTAGGTCACCACTAGAAATTGGCTACCAGAGATGAGACAGTATGTTGTGCTGTTTTTTTCCCCATTAAATGTAGACATGTTATTGCGGCAATATTTAATGAAGCATCTACTGCAAGTATTTCACACTACAGGCCCTGTATAACGTAGATGCAACCCATTTCATTTCCTTTGCAGCCGTGGGCATACTAAACAGTTTGAGGTATTTTACATAAAATCGTCTTCATCATTTATCAGAATTATGAATATTTATAGACTCATGTTGCATTTTTGCATCAATGGGTCTGGTATTGTGTATGTACAGTATCTAATATTATCTCACTAAAGGAGCTCCTTCAGCTTCTGAGAATTTACAGAAACATAAAACGCACCTTAACTCTACAATCAGTCCAGCCGTGACAGTCTGAATTTCATATGGGACTTTACTTTCTTTTACTTTTTTGTAAGTCACTAAAATCCTCTTGTTACACTAAAACCCAACGAGATTGTATTTACAAGAACTGCATGACAGCAAATCGGCACACACATAAAAATAAATTAAAATAGAGGGGGAAGGAAGGGCTACTGCGCTAGTCAGTGTTAGCAGTGTTAAACGGTGTTCAGCAGTACACCGATTACATTACTTGGTCACCGCGGCACCGGTCCCACTTTTTTATAGAAATAAAAAACATTTAGTTCAGTTGAACAATGGATGCTAAAATGATAAACTGAAAGTGTCAGCTCTGCATACAGCACAAGCTGCCAAAAGTCAGATTTCACTTATCACGTGAAGAAAATATGGAGATATGACTGAAAAGACCTCATCATGACAAAATAATATATATATATATATATTTGAACACCCAGCTATTTTGCAACTTCTCCCAATTAGAAATCATGGAGGTGTCTGAAATTGTCATCGTAGGTGCATGTACACTGTGAGAGGCATAATCTAAAAAAAATTCCAGAAATCACAATATATGATTTTTTAACTATGTGTGATGTGATTTGGGAAAACCCACCACATGGTGAAATTTAACATATTACAGGTTTTGAGAGCAATTAAAGCTGGGTTCAAGCCCTTTCCAAATCTGTTTTTATTTCTTTTATCGTTTGTCTGTAACAAAAGTTATGGTTATCTGAAGTTGGCTGAACGCTATTACTTTCAGAAATTGAATTTTGAGAAAAATAGGTTTAATCATCAGTCACGTCCTGCTAGCGGGACGACTGGCGCTCCCTTTTTTACTGCCTTTTTTCATTTTTACTTATTTGATTTTTTTTTTTAGATTATGTCTCTCACAGTGGATATGCACATGTGATGACAATTTCAGACCCCTCCATGCTTTCTAAGTGGGAGAACTTGCAAAATATCAGGCTGTTCAAACACTTATTTTCCTCACTGTATATATATATATATATATATATATACACTGTATATATATATATATATATATTCACAGAATGATGACTTGCTATACCTGATTTGCTGTAATGAGAAAGGACTTTGTGTTGAAAAATAACTAGAGCGAAGCATTTAATTTGATTTGATTCATAGCTCTCCTAATTAAAATAAAACTATAGTGTGTGCTGCTATCACAGCAAAATCCCTTATAGCCCTTAGAAATCCAGTGATTTCAGTGAAGGCAAATCAGTGAAGGCAAATCATAAATATTGATTTCAGGAACTGGAACAACATAGGGCTTAAACCTTTTTATAGAACAAACTTTGTCTTTATATAGAACAGAAAGTACACAAGGCTGAAGATTTCATCTTCACTGTAACAAACTAGACTAGAGGACAGGAGAATAGCTGCTAGAGGAAAAGAATAAGGGGGCATTGTAATGTCGATGTTTGCTCTCTGCTGAAGTCACCAACAAATTCTGAGACTATCTCGTTCTTAATTACGCATTAATGAGCTGAGTGGTGCTAAAATAATGAATCAGTTGTCATGGCTTATATTTAGTTACACTGATTTATGCTCCACAGCAGATTCCTGGCATTATTGACTTTGGAAGGATAAAGTACAGAAAATGTTTTTTCAATATGAGCTCCCAGAGCTCTCAGAAGCTTTATGAGCTGGATTTGTTCAGTGTCTCAGCTGGTAACTAAAAAACTGTGACAATCTAGCTAGTAAAAGGAGTCATTGGACACCCATTTTCCACAAGTTGGTATGATTCTTTGGGGTCTTCAAATAAAGTTTCTAACACACTTTGATTAAAATTCCTCAATGGTTGTGTAAAACTCCATGCTTTTTACCTCCTAACCCTTTTTACTCACTTTTATTTATGTTTTTTACCGTCTATTTTAAGTATTTTTGAGGATTTGTTTCGCACGTGTGCAGAGACAGCTGTCCTTAATAAATTCACTTGACGTTAATGATCTCCTGAGTGGTACTCAAGTCATTCCATCTCTTCCTGGGCCTATTAGAAAACAAATTGACGCAACAACTTAGGGTAACAGTATAGACACCTTTTGCGCCGACGTCACAGTTACGTCACGGCGCTAGCTGGAGGCAAAACAAAGTGAAAACTGCAGGCGGCCAATGCAAAACATCACAGATTCGGCTACATAATAAGGAGCTTTAATAATTGTTATTATTATTAAATGTCATCTTGTTGTGTTGTTTGGTGCAAGAATTAATGAAAAATGAATATGCTGTATCTGGAACTTTTATTTCTAGAAAATATTCACATCATTAAAATCGCACGGTAATGTCACTCTTTACATTGTCGTGGTCTCGGCGCTGGCTCGGCAGAACTGCGGATCGTACACACAAGTCTTGTACAGGACCATATAGGCATCTAAAGATTTATATGCCCTCAGTTTCTCTTTACGATCGGTTTCTCTGTAAGTGTAGCCACTCAACCGAGGTAACGTACGTTAATCCTGTCAGATCGTCCATGCATTGAGTGAGCGTGTAGGCGGCTACGGTCGGCCAATCTGGTTCTGTCCGTTAAAAATAACTTTTGGAAATAACAATCGCGGTCCTGGACACTGAGTGACCTTAATCATTAAGATAATATCGGATTTTCTCCAGTCATTGTTAAAAAACAAGCTAACAATCCTTGCTAACTAGCGTTAGTGAATGCGGCCAGATAGATCTTTCTGCCTCCACCTAAGCTCCGCCCACAAAAAAACGTCACCATGTTTACCAACTGTAAAAGGGTCTATACAACCAACCCTCTGACAATAAGCCATGGCAGCTTTCCTACATCAAGTGGCTGTATTTGTAACCACATCCCGACATCCACACACAGTAAAAGACAGTCACACATTTATATGAAAACACCATATAAACCTGAATTTTGCATCCGATGACCCCTTTAATATTTATAAACAGAGAGATACAAAGACAGCTTTAGTCTTGGATCTGACCTCATGAAACTAAGGCTGTGTGTCCACCAAAGCGTTTTTCCACGCGAATGGCGTATGTTTTCATTTGTTTTCAATGGGAGCGCCACGTTTTTTAATGGTCGTCGAGAGTTGAAAAATGTTCAACTTTGGGTAAAACGCAGCGCTTATCACTGTCACATTTTACCCAGCCGTCCAATCACAGTGGAGGTGGGGCGGGGCTAATTGAATTCTCTCTTTATTGAACATGTTAAAAAAAACAAAAAAAAACAAACACAACAGCAAAAACTGAATAAAAGTAAAAAAATAAATAGTTAATCATCAACATCAAGAAAAAAAAAAAAAAAAGATCATCTACAGATGGTCCAAACAACAATCATGTTCAAAGGGGGTAGGAAGAAGTTAGAATAACTTTTCTTGTCCTATCCCCACTTCAATAATATTTTAACTAAACTAACTTATCTAAGGTTTACTTTACCTAAGGTTGAAAAAAAGAAAATCACTATTCCAGCTCATATCCATCAAGGATTCTTTTTTTAAACATATATTTCAGTTGCAATAGGTTTTTACATAATTTTAAATCATTGTTGCTACTGTTCCACAGTATAACACCCTGGGTTGGTACACAGTGCAACTTAGTGTTTGTGCGAATCTGCGGTCTACTAAACATTGATATTCCTCTAAAATTATATGTGTTTTCTCGTAATTGGAAAAGCTCTTGGATATTTCTAGGTAATTGATTGTTGTGAGCTCTAAAAACAATTTGAATAATTTTATAATCAATCAAATCTTTGAACTTTAATATTTTGAGTTTAATGAACAATGGGTTTGTTGGTTCTCGGTATGCAGTTTTATGTATGATTCGAATAGCCCTTTTTTGTAAGATGAAGATTGGGTGTGTATTTGTTTTGTAAGTATTCCCCCATACTTCCACACAATAAGTCATGTACGGGAGTATGAAGGAGCAGTACAACATAATACCACACGACCAACTGTCACAACATTCTTTCTGTACAACGACATCAACCAGCAGAGCTAACCGAACAACGTGGATGAAAAATATTAGTTTTTAGTATGAAACAAATTATCTGCGAAATCAGTTACAAGTAAACGGTGCTGCGGATATTCTGTATCATAGCAACTAAACGTCTCAATGGAAAAAACGCTGCGCTGCCAAAACACTCTCAAGCTCCCACAGCTAGGCGTTTTCAAGAGAGCATCTAGCGTTTTCAGCTGGATAAAAACACTTTGGTGGACACACAGCCTAAAGCATGTGTCTTGCTGTTCTGGATTAATCACAACAATGGACTGTTGTGGTTTTATCTAAATATCATTATATTTGCCATTTTTTTCACCACCACCACAACTGCATCTCCACCGTTGAACTACAGTAAACAATACCAACTGACACCAGAGCTGGTTTAAACCTCAAATGGCAGACTGCACCAAGATGAAGAAAGAAAGGTCATCTGTGAGAGATCGCTCTTTGCGCATCCCCTAAACTGGAGCGAAAAAACATCCACACATTTTACAACAGATGTTAGCTTATAGAATACCCCTTTGCTACCCCTATAGTTTGTATTATATTACTGACGATAAGTGGTTTACTTGTTTTGTGTACTTCTTATCAAACCTGCAGATAAAGACGTACATTTTGTGCTTTCTATCATTGCCAGAGCTTCTGTGCAGCCAGTCACACTCTTCTCATATTAAAATAATGGCTAACTTTGATGTAGAGCACTTCCACAGTCTAAACTTCAGATGCTCGGTTAATTTCAGCTTCTTGAAGCCATACATTACCGTGAAGTAGATGCATCAGAGAGCATGGAAACATTTCAGCTCATTAATCCTTCTGCTCTTTGGCTGAGTTGACCAGAAAGGCTTTTGAGGAAGGGGTAGTTAATAAGGTGAATTCAAGCTCAAGTTAGATAATTAGCTTGCTCAGCTGAAGGCCCACCATGCTCAGATGTTTTTGCCAGAGATCAGACTGTATTACCCCAATAGATGTCTTCACCCTTCTAGTCTCAAATGAGTCTAAAGATGGCTTAGTAAAATTGGGCAGAAATTTGTTTTGTTCCAGAGTCTCTAGGCATCTCTTGGGGAAACTGCTGTCTTCTCAGCGGAGAGTGGAGAGATGGCCGGCTGGTAGGTGCCCAGGGCTACTGAGTAGGTTGACTGCTCAGAGATATCAGTCAATGAGCAGGCCAGTAATTCACCCGTCATGTCTCCTGCAGCTGAGAAATGTCATTATCGCCCCTTGGAGGTGCCTGTCAGAGCCAGCCCGAGGATTTTGGGGGCCCTAAGCAGAATTTGATTTGGGGGGCCCTCCCACAACGGAGGAGTCACCTGTGCTTGACCCCGGAATAAAATAGTCTGAATATAAAAACGTATTATTGGCGTACCGTAGTGATTCAAGTAAAAAACACGGTTTGGAAAATGAATTCATTATGTAGCCTACTCACTCATTTTGAACATAAGTTACAGACTACAGCAGCTGATACAACGGCGATCTGTCGCGCGAGCATCCACTCGCACATATGCGACCACATAAAATTTGAACTCGCACATTCTCAAAAAATAGTCGCATATGCGACCAATTTGGTCGCAGTCTGGAACCCTGGTGACTGAACATCCAGGTATCATGCAGTAATTCACCATATAGAAATAAATACAAACGAGGAGTAATTCACTAATGAGTTTGCCCATGTAAACTGGGTTTGTTGTTGTGGGAAGGAGGAGGCGGGAACCGGCGAACATTTAAACATTTTAATAGTAAAATGAACAAATACAAAATGAAAGCACCTTCAATAAGATTAATATTGAAATGGGTGAAATGCTCCTTTAACCATTGCAAACAAAAGGAACAATTACTTTTAATAAGGAACAATGCAATTAAATTCCTGTCATCACAAGGACACAAGAGAAAAAGTCTCTTAGATTCAAATCAACTTCTATTACTGCCAACATTTGAGCTGCATAGCATCAATAATCTACAGAGCAAATTATTACTTCTCATATATGGCCTAAAAATCAGAAATATGTCCCATTTACACTAATGATTATAGCCTGAAGTCTGACAACCTATTTGACAAGCTATTTTAACAAGTGCACTGCATTTCTAACAGATGTGTACTTCTACAATTTTTGGATCGAAAACAAGTTCTTAATTGCTTAATCACACTGATTTGTAATATTTAAGCCAGAGCACATAAGCAAGTACAAGTAAGAAAATTAAGTGCTTTTCTAACAATTAAATCAGATTGCATTAAAATAATTATAGAGGAAAGAATCATATAGGCCACCGAAGAAAAATGTTCTCAAAAGCCCAGTCATACTTAATTAAAAACCATGGCAAGAGCGTGTCTAATGGAAATTTTTCAATCTTAAGTGTTTTCTAGAACAATGAGCTTCCACATATTGAGCATGAGCTGTTTAACTGCAAATACACGAACTTCTAATGGGCTCCAGAATCAATAACAGTTTATTTGACATCTTGTATTTATTGGACTTCTTGTATTTGTAATTAGACAGCACTAATGTACCAGAGGGAATGTGTACTCTGGGAGAACAGAAGAATGCACTCAGGCCTCTGTAGAGCAGCAAAAGCAGCCTGCTGGGAATTGAAGAAGGGACCAGGGGGTCAGTTTTCTGCTCAGCTGACATGATCCAGCTCTACCGGGGATTCTGCAATCCAAGCAGTGTCCAAGGGGATTTCCAAAACATTTCAGAGTGTTTGAATACCTTTAACAAAAACCTAATAGGGATGCGCCAATCCGATACTCAGGATCGGTATCGGCTCCAATATTGCAATTTTTGCCGGATCGGGTATCAATCAGACGAGGCCGATCCAAATCCGATATTGTGCATATACTATTATGTGTTCTTGTTAAGCCCCACAAAATGTACAGAAACATTCTAAAGTACCATAAAGTTTTCGTGCACTCTATTATAAGTGTTCTGAAGCCATTATGCGAGAAAGAAATTAATATTTAGGTCAATAAAATTCAAGATCACGTAAAAAGCAGCTGTCAGTCATTCTCCAACTATCTTCAAGATGATTCAATGTTAATAGTATTATACTTGATCTGTAGATAAAGGTCTAAGTCTCAGAAGATAGTTTCGCATAAAGCAACTTTATCTTGCTGGACTTTATTGCTGTAACTTAATCATGTTACTCTCTACTGGGTGTCGGACACTGTCGGTTAGATCACAACCCAAGAGTAGATTCAGAACACTAGTCTATCATTGTTCTTCACGTGCACAGTCACTGACATTTAAAATGGTTAAAAGAAAAGTCTCAATAAACGATTGCATAGATAGATACTGTATAATACACTGTCCATCAATATGTATTTCCTTTGTGCTTTGAAGTTTTCAATGCGGACTTGACACGCTGCACGCTGTAACATCATTCTGCGCTCGGGATGCACATAAGCGCAGTGTGCCGCGCTGTATTGGAGCCTTTCATATCATAATGCAGTGACGCAATAACAGATTATTAATAGCCTTTCTTGTTCTGTCCTATCATATGTTGCTGTCTCATTAAACAGATGGGCTATACATTTTAAACATGTTGTCTCAATTTTATAGTAGCCTTGGCTATATCTAAAAAATAATTTATCTTTTTGATTTTTGTTATCTTGTTTTTCATGAATGTATTTTACAACAAGACAAAGAGCAATGTGTATTATCCTAATCTAGTTAATAATAGCATTTTCGTCATTGATTATGATCATATATTTTTTGGATTTGTTGTTTATCTTTATAATGAAGTTGTCTGTATTAAGTAGATTGTGTTTAACACACACAAGAGTGATTATCAGAGTTATCATAGAAATTCTACTTGATTAAAAAAAACTGTAGGTATCGGATCGCTATCGGTCGATACTCAGATTTTTTGCTATCGGTTCGGATCGGTTCTGAAAAATATGGTATCGGAGCATCCCTAAAACCTAACACAATATTTGAAGAGTTCAGATGCAAAAGCCTCTAAATGCCATTTGAAATTTTCTTCTTTAATGATGATTTTTATCAAGCTTGTATGTTTAAGTTCAGTGATTTCACTTAAATGGCAATGATAATTACCTATTAATTGTTATTTAAGTGAAATTACTGAACTTAAATATACAAGTTTGATCAAAAATCATCATTAAAGAAGAAAATTTCAAATGGCATTTAGAGGCTTTTGCATCTGAACTCTTCATTTATTGTCCATCTGATTGAATTGGATGTGACTGACACTGGGAAGCACGTCAGCATATGCATTGCGCTGTTCTGCCTAATTTCTATGTTTTATTTTACAACACAGTACTATAGCCTATGACAACAATGCTGCTAAAACCATATTAGTTTTTATTGCCCTGTCTTTGGGAGATCTGAGTATTTTTTTTAAATAAAACAAACAAATAAAACTCTCCATCCTCATCCATCAACAGATTCTCAGCAAGTCTGGCACCTCTGGGTTAAGAGATAACTGAAGGTCAAACTGAATCTTATAAGGTATTGACTTTGATTTTTATTTTTTATTTTTTACCTTCATACCGCAACAAACACAGCATTCATAACACTTATTTTCTTGTGTATATCTGGCTATGAGTACATGCCCTGAGGGATGCTAACCTTCATTTTCTGAGATCTTGAAGATTCTGACAGGCTGAACAGATGTTACTGCCTAAGTGCTGCCAGGTGTGAGATCAAGCCCAGATAACAAGAATCACTCTACAATCTTGTAATTAGCCCTGGGTAATCGCCAAGAGCTTCCAGTAATGCTTATCGTGACAGAGAAAGAAAGAGAGAGGCGGGGAAGAAAATAACTCTAATATGTGACCAATTTCCTCTCCAGTCCATGGCATCTGCCCTCCATCAGCAGCACTTCTAGTGCTCAGTGGAGTGCTCACTATTACCTTTCTCTACAGCTACTCTATCACGAACAGCCTTTCCCCTCACTACCATTTCTTCAACGCTGTGGGTAATTTAAGCATTTTGTGTTTCTGTTCAGGTGGATGGGCACATGGCAAAAAAGAAATCTCAGAAAAAACACGTGCCTTTCTGGAAAATCCCACAAAATACACCACTGTAAACAGGGTTTCACAATTCAATCAGATTATATTTCAGGGAATCAATTTTTTTTTGATTAAAAATGTTTAAATACAAAACTGTATATAATTGCTCAAATGTTTTTTGTGTGAAATAAAGAAAATTAAAGCTGCAGTCTGTAGCTTTTTTGGGGTTAAAAAAATATCCAAAATGCATATTTGAGAAAATACATAACCAGCCAGTGTTCAAAACTCTCTGCTTGCCTTAGCTCGATTGAAAGCGGTAAGTTTGTAATAATGTTTTTAATTCCAGTGGTACTGGTGGATTGCCTCATTACGTCACATCTGTACACATAAAGAAGAGTCTCGGCTAGTAGGCTATTGTGTGTGAGGATGCTGGAGGTGAATGCTGCTGTGAAAGACATTCAAGGTCTTTCGCTCGCTTAGCTCTCTGCCGTTGTGCGTGTGGGCATATATATAATAATAATAATAATATTTATTATTATTAACTGTTGGCAAAATGTTCGTAGAATTTGAAAAATTGTTCTTTTTACCTGGGTGCACTTGCTTGTGTGTAGAATACTTTCCAAGCCATTGCGTATAGTATTATAAATTCAGACGTTTGGGATATATAAAAAAATAAAACATAAGATTAACTTTTAAAATCGATTGAACACGGAGCAGTTTTTCATATATATATATATATATAAAAAATAAAATATAAGATCTTATCTTTTAAAATATAATATCTTTAAAAGATAATATCTTTTAAAATCGATTTTTTCCTGTGAGTAAGACTGGAAAACCCGTAGTGGACAGAAGCGGAGTGATAACAGAACACTTGAGTGTACACAGAGTGCAGAGAGGAATGTGCTTTGGCTCCAGTCCTGGCTTTGCATCCGCGCCCTTAGGAGCTCAACATCTGTCTCGCAAGCACGCTCGCTCTAGATTAGAGGATATTTTAACTAATTTGTGGTAAAACTTGTCGATCACGAGTGGCTCAACTGGTGGATCCATAGATAAACTCATCTTTCAGGCATTTTACCAACAGGCTTAACACTTAGGCGTGAGAAATCTGGGGTGTGGCGTGAGAATTGGCTCAATGCGTGAGAGTTGGCAGCCCTGCATTATACACGCACAGAAACTCAAAGGTCTTCACGGCAACCCGTCAACATAAAAGTTTGGTTTAACTTGAAGAAATTGACAGAAATAATTATATTAGGCTACTTTACAATAGATTTAACTATGTCTCCATTAATTAAAAATACTACTACTAAGAATAATAATGTGTGCATATAAGGTTGCTTATTTTTAACATGATTTTTTTATAAGCAATATTTCTCAATATCATCAATATTTTTGTTTAAACAGCATGTAGCCTTTAATGCTTTCATAAATTTACCACGATAAATAATAGTCATTGAATTGAATTGATTTTTTTTTTCAAACTGATTTTGCTGTGGTACCGAAATTGGTACACAGAACCATAACATTTTAATGGTATCGGTACCGACTGCTGGAATTTTGGTACCATGACATCACTACCATGACATGCTGACATTGTTAACTTTAACAATTTGAGAACAAAGTATAATTTGCATGGTTTTGCGATTGAGATTGAGATAAGCGATTGTCAGATTTAATCAGCGCGATTTACGGCGATGTGCCAATGTATTGATTCCCCCACAATCTCTGATAATGCATCTGTTTATCATTAATGGCTATGATACATCCCTTCAAACACTCACCATTACTGATCTCGGGCAAGTCGAATTTGGTGAAGTCCCACCATTGCAGGCGATAAGTTGTGTTAGCGATGTTGCTGGCTACTGCAGATTGACCATCCCCAATTACAGCACCTTAAAAAAAAACACACGCAAAAAACAAACATTCAGTCATATATTACTCATACAGCAATTAAAAAAATTCTCAGTCAGTCAATATTTCCATGTAAATAGGTTGATTATGCAAATTCCTTACACTACTGTTCAAATGTTTGGTTTCTAAATATATCATGGTTTATAAAATAGAACATTTTAAATAGTAATAACATTCCACACTATTACTGTTGTACTAATAAAATGCAGAAAAGAGACTTTATTAATAATAAATAAAATAATAATAAAGATATTAATAAAGCTTACCAACCCCAAACCTTTGAACTGTAGTGTACTGTATATCTAACCACAACAGCAGATTACAAGAACAAGGATAATCTAACAGCATTCAACTAAAGACACTGTTGTGTTTAGTTGTGGTTTACGTGGCATCTCAGTATGCAAACCCAAGTCTTGAACAGTCAAGCAGAACAGGAAAATTAATAACATGGGCCCTACTCATACTGATCAAACCAACAGTGCATATTCTTGTTAGGTTAGAGGTCAGCAGATTAAAAAAATAATAGGCAAAAAACAGGCGAAAGTTTAACATACAAGCGATATTTAATAAATCGTTGTTTTAAAAAAGTTGTTTTATTTAGCCCATATAGCGCCTTTCCGAGCTCAAGGTTGCTTAACAGGATTCTGTATGATTCTACATCTGATCTAGACAATAGCAGTTAAGCTTTGCCTCAGGAATCTCATATATCTGCAACAACTTCTTCCGCTAAGAGTGCATCAATGGTTAAATAAACCATATTACACTCCGGGCACTTAGCAAATAAGACAACACACTCGCCACTGAATTTAATACCGGTTTCTACCTGCAACAAAACTTCTTTGAGGTAAACAATAAAATGTCAGGCTGTCCTCTCCAGCGCTCAGCCTTGTCACCATAATTACAGAAGGGAAGAGGGAAGGCTTTGGCCAAGCAGTACACTTAGAGGTCCATTTCCGAGTAGAGGGTCGATCCTGGGTCTGACTAACATATTAGATTTGCCTGTTATGACCTGAACTCAAGGAGACGTAATGCAGACATAAATATCTATTACGCAGTTTCCCCCTGCACTCTGCTGTCTGCCCATTACGGCCCACAGACACCCAGGTGCAGTAAGCTGAGGTGCAAAATCAGACAGGGCTTTCAGAAGCTGCTCTAACAGCCATGGTCTAATGAGCTGGAGAGCTTCCCTCACTATAAAAGACCCTTTGGGAAACAGAATGATATGGACTTTACACTAAACCTAACCTGAAATACAACACAACACATCTAAGAGCGCTACGTATAGGAAAACAAAAATGAGTGCAAATAAAAAGGCATAAAATTTACACTACCATTCAAACGTTTTGTGTCGGCAATCATTTGAAATACTTTTCTCTTCTCTTTCAAAACAATAATACTGTGAAACATTATTAAAATGTAAAATAACAAGTTTCTATTTAACATTTCAACATGTCATTTATTCTGATGGCAAGCTGAATTTTCAGCAACCATTACTTCAGTGTCACATGCTGCCAGAGTTGCCGGAGTACATTTACTTTTGTACAGTACTTTTAAGTACAATTTTGAGGGATCTGTACTTTACTCGAGTATAATTGTTTGGGGGTACTCATGACTTTACTCCAGTACACTTGAGAGGCAAATATTGTTCTCTTTACTCCACTACATTTCGATCCATAACCATGAATACCCATTACTTCTAATAAAAATAAATAAATAAAAAAGGAAAAATAAAAATCTCAGAAACCCTCAATTTGTTGTTTCCCTCTCAAACGTGATTGGATTGTGCAGGTGCCACTGACTGGGACAGCCTATTAGTAATCAACTTCAGCTTTCTGCCAAAGTCAACTCCATGGTCAGATTTAGATAAGAGACGAAACCATGGACGAAACAATGGATGAAGGAAAGGGATCCCGGGAATGTATCAACCCGTGGCCCCACCTTGCAAAACTATTTCAATTTTCTGAACAATTTTTTCTAGTTTTGCTTCAAGTGTTTGCTGTGTTTACCAAAACAGAACTTCATAACCGCCTATAAAAAAATCATCCTCCAACATTTAAATAAACTTCCTTACATTTCTGAGCTAGATTCTACTAGCTACAGAAAAGTGCACTCAATGATTGACTGGTACTTTTACTCAAGCAACATTTCTTATTTACCCCAAAACTTTGCTTAGTATTGTAAGTTTTAACCGTATCAACAGAGATAAATGTATAGGATTTGAAGGGGAAAGGGAAATAAGGAAAGACTGATATAAAGAACTGAGATGAGCGTGTAGATTTAAAACCAAATCCTCAAAATCGTTACAATCAAAAGTGCAGGTCAACAACAGGACAAATCACAAAAGAAACTGCTCTAAAAAGAAATTAATATGACAGGCATGTAAAACACATTAGTTAGTAACAAAGTCCTCTTTAGAAAACAAAAGAGATAATTAATCATTTTACTGTAACATGGTTTTATAGACAGTTTAGAGGAGTGGCGTGGAACAGATGAGGAACAAACAGAGTTTACAAGAACTAACTACACTAACGTGACCATTTTATCAACAACAACAAAAAAAAGCACTAGGACGAGGATGAGGGATTAAGTATTTATCATCTGTCACAGTGCAGTTATGAGCTAAACCTTTTACACGGCCATCGTTTTCTTCATAGACGCACAACAAATTGCCCTGAAAATGTCCCCCCTTTTGGGGGAGCCGAGTGCTTGAGGAGAATTTTATAAGGTAGACATAGGCAGCAGTATATATGATCTAAGATGGCTGTAAAAAAAAAAAAATCTGTATAGTTTATACTTTTGATATTCCATTCAAAAAAATTCACCAAAGAATTGAAAGTGAGGGTAAATAACATTACGAAATAAAAGCTTTTCTCCAAAACACATTGTGCATAATTGATTAAATACTTTTCGTAGCCTCCTTTTGCCAAGATAACAGCTCTGAGTCTTCTTCTATAATGCCTGATGAGTTTGGAGAACACCTGACGAGAGATCAGAGAATCAGAATCTCTCCAGATCCTTCAGATTCCCACATCCATGTTGGTGCTTCTTCTCTCCAGCTCAGCACACTCATCAGGGATGGTCATGGCAGAAGCTTCATTTTGTGCTCAGTGACAGATTTTGGGTTTGATGTTTGTTTTATGTCCTGATGGATGATCCAAGCATGGCACATTACAAGATTTCCAGCAGAGCTTTTGATTGTGTTTTATCTGTTAGTATTTGCTAGAATCCATTATGCCATGTATCTGAACAAGATGTCCAGGACCTTCGGCAGGAAAATAGGCCCACAACATTAAAGATCCAGCGGTATATTTAACCGTGGACATGCGGTAAGTTTTATCCCTGTTTGCACCAAACCCATCTGGTGGGTTTACTGCCAAAAAACTATTTTTTAAGTTTCATCTGACCATAGAATCTGGACACTTTTGAAGTTCCAGTCGTGTCTGACAACTGAATATGCTGGAGTTTGATTTTGGATGAGAAAGGCAGATTTTTCTTGAAACCCTCCCAAACAACATGTGTTTGAGTTTTATTGAGGCTTTCTGACCCAAAGAATCAACTAATCTCTGCAATTCTTCATCTGTGATCCTTGGACAGTCTTTGGCCACTCAAACTTTCCTCCTCGCCGTGCATTAGGACGATATAGACACGTCCTCTTCCAGGCAGATTCGTAACATCTTTAGTTGGTTGAAATAGGACAATGGTGGAAATAGGAACTTACAGCCACTTTATATTTTGTGAAGCTCAACAATCTTTTGTTGCACATCGGAACTATATTATTTGGTTTTACTCATTTTGATGGATGATTAATGGAATTTGGCCTTCATGTTTCCTCATGTTTATACTGTGAAACAATGTCATAGCTAGACAATGTCATGCTCCTAGTCACCCTAGTGTGCTAAAACAATGCAAATATTAATGGCAACATACTACAGAGATATTTTACTCATAACAAAAAAAAACAGAGGGGTGCCAATAATTGTGGCCAATGTGTTTTGGAGAAAAACATTTATTTCCCAATGTGATTATTAAAAAAAAAAAAAATGTCAAATTCTCTTAAGGCTATAAGATTCAACTAGAGAGTTTGGTTTACAATAATTAATAATTTGTTACATTTATATAGCACTTTTTTGGGTACTCAAAGTGCTTTACATGGTAGGGGGAATCTCCTCAACCACCACCAATGGGCAGCATCTATCTGGATGATGCTACGGCAGACATATTGCGCCAGACGCACAGCACAAGCCAATCAGTATATGATTAGGATGCCATGATGGACAGAGCCCAAGGGGCAAATTTGGGGGTGAACTGATGGGATTTTTAATGACCACAGAGAGTCAGGACCTCAGTTTAACATCCCATCCGATGGACGGTGCTTTTTGACAGTGTACTGTCCTGGTCACTACACTGGGGCATTACGACCCACACAGACCACAGGGTGAGCACCCCCTGCTGGCCTCACGAACACCTCTTCCAGCAGATACCTGTTTTTCTCAGGAGGTCTCCCATTCAGGTACTAATCAGACTCAGGGTGATATGGCTGCTGGCTGTTCAGAGTTTAACAAGTCTTGGCAGGATCAGTTTTTCCCGCCCTGCTGGCTGATTAAACTTCTGCTCAAGACCAATTACAATTTCAGCACTCACAGGCACAGGCAGTTAGCACCGAGGAGGTCAGGTCTGCTCCTTTTCACACAGAGCAGGAAAGCTGTTACAACCGTTAACTAGTAACAATTCCAGCTGGCATGAGCACTGCAATGATGTCTGGATACAGTTCAGCAGCCCAGTATGTCATAACGCTATGTCATCTGGAGAGATTTTGGTAACACTTTACTTGAAGGGGTGTGCATAAGACTGACATGACACCTTCATAACCATGACATGACATATGTCTTCCATATGAAGTAAGGTTTGTGCATGTTTATGAAAACTGTCATTAAGTGTCTTTCGCTCAATAATGACATTTTGAAGGCAAATATGACATTGTTTAAGATGTCTTTGTCATGACACCTTGACATAAAATTAAGTTAAACTGTCATGTGGTTGGTTTTGACATTAGCTGCAATGAGGGCATTATAATTGTGTCATGAATATTTTTCGTGACCTCAACTACAGTGGTACTAATTGAATTTGTCATTAAAAACTTATATTGGCTTCATGACAGCCAATGTCAAAACCAACCACCTGACAGTTTAATGTAATGTTAACCAGTGAAACTAGGTGGTTTCTTAAGTTTGATAATTAATCTGCTATGTTATATTTATGACAGGTTGTGTTGTCTTATGATGTATTGGTTTGTCAAGGTGTCATAACAAAGACATCTCAAACAATTTCATATTTGCATTAAAAATGTCATAACTGAGCGAATGACACTTAATGACAGTTGTAATAAACATGCATAAAAAAATGAAAGTGAAAGATAAAGGAAGTGGTCAACAGAATGGCAAAATCCCAGAGACAGGAACCTTAAGACTGAGAGACACAAAGATATCGAATAATAAATGCATTAAAGCTCGATAAAACAAATACATGCATATGGTTGTCTTATGTTGCTGAACAGGCTGCGTGACTGATCGTTCCTTCTGTGCGTTGCACGCTCTCTGTGGTTCTTCCGGTGTGCGGAGGAGCGGCAAAATGAAGTTAGTCAAAGAAAAAAAAAAATTCAGGCTAAATTCATGTTACTAGTCTGTGGAAATTAACAAAGTAGAATACGAAACAGGAAACAAAAGAAAATCTAAACTAACGGACTGAAGAGAAGATCTCGAAGGTGAAAAGGACTGAAGACAAGGAGGAACTGGCGTTCCATCCTTTTGAGGAAACCAAAGTTTACACCTCTATTGGGGTGAACGGCCAATCTCATTTGAGGATTTCGAGAGAGAAACTTTTTCTTTGTCCTGTCACCATCTGTTTGTGTGTGTGCGTTTTTGGAGTGAGCTTTTCTTGGCCACGTGGCATTGCTCTGAGGAGATACTGATTTCTTTGCGACTCGAACCCATTGCTGTCTGTAAAGATTTGTATGCCATAAAGGTGTCAATGGCAATTTTAACGCAAACTCGGTGGTGTCAAGAGAGTGTTACAGATAAGAGTCAAAGGGTTAAAAGCATTTTCACATGTAAAATTGAATGAGTCCAAGCTAACACAGTCCAAATACACAACATCATAAACTGTTAAAGTGAATAGTCTGTGTCTGTTGCATGCATGTTGTGTAGAGTTTAAAAACCTCATCATTTTGTTCATTAATTTTGACAATACAGTGACTTTAAAGAGTACAATATTCAATATGACCATAGCAACAAAGCTTAAAAAGAATGTGCCAAAAACAAAGATTTACTTTTTACTAAAATAAAAATTCTTCTATTTCAGTAAAATGTTTGTTTAATTGTTTTGTTGTAGTTGAACCAATTCTTCTGTCTCCTTCATAGTCTCCTCCACAGTGACAGAGCTGTGCACTTTAAGAAGGCTTTTTTGTTTGTTTGTTTTTTTGCATTTGCATTTGCAATGCCCCCAGCAGCCTTTCTTTCAGCCACAACTAAAGAGTTGAAGGCTGGACTGGCTTGCTTGTGGAGGAGTTGACCACAGTGGTCTCCAATCGCTTGGGTACATCAAACCCCAGTCTGTTGGAGATATTTTGGTGCCACCTTAAGTGCTTGTCCAACAATGTCCTCCTTAGTATTCTGTTCTTTTGAGGTGCTGCACTTAATGAAGAAATACTATGCGCTTACACACATACTTATTCAAACGTGCCTGCCTGTTGACCGAACACATGCGCATGCCGTCACCATTTTCACAGTTTCACGTTTCTGAAGTTAACACAGTTTTTTTTTTTTTTTTTCAAAACTCGTTTTCTAGAGCTTGCACTTTGAAATCTATTTTGGGGTTTGCATTATCGGGCCACCAGGGCACCGTTGTTGTGTGTATGAACGACTTGAGTGCATTGAGGGTGTATGAATGGCTGGAGTGCATTCAAACGTGCATGCCTATGACTTAACACGTAACGTTCATGTTCATGTCGTCACAATTTTCACAGATTCACATTTTTGAAGATAACGCAGAGATGAGAAAGGCATATTTTGTCTATTTCGGGGTTTACGTTCTCAAGCCACCAGAGCACGGTTGTCATGTGTGTGAACGGCTGGAGAGCATTGAGGATAAGTGGCCTTGTCTGTGAATGGAATATGTTAGTGTGTGGTGTGCTTTCCTGGTCACATCACTAGAGGAACAAAATGAATCAATCTATGATTTTTTATCGTCATGTTTGTTTGTCTTTCTCATTTTCGAAAATATTATAAGATTTAAAAAATCATTAAGTGTGGTGCCAGCTTTAGATGATATTCTCAAATACTGCGATTTCATTGTAATCCTTCTCACAACATCATTGAATTCACCATTAAGTATTCACCTGAACAGTTTATGTTGTATGTGATATTGTAATACTTGACCACCCAAACATAGGGGTAGACATTGCATGCATTCTCTGTGTTATCATGTTTGGTTCAGGAGATATACAGTAATACAAAATATATCATTTAGTTATGGCGGAAAATAAAATGGCCACCCATTTTTGCGATAGCTCCATTTCTGAAAATGTTCAGGGCCACAAAATATAGGCCTACCGAGTTTCATGCTATTATGAAAAAATCCCATCATTTTCAAATATCACCTGGACTAGTAGGCATATGGCCAATTAGCATTTATGCAATATCCTGAAGCCAAACCTGAGAAGGGAGTCAAGAAGATTCCACAGCTTTCCTGGCCACGTTATTTACGTAGTTGTAATTCATAAGCGGATATTACGCTAATTATGAATGAGCGTGCACGCACGCCCTATTTATTAATTTTTGAAATTTATTAACACACACACACATTTTAACTATGCAATTGGATGTTTACAAAGCGCTTGTGAATCCGGATGAGAGTTTTCGGGAAGGTCTGTTTTATGTGAGAATTCACAACTATTTACAAAGGTTTGATGAATGAGGCCCATTAATTTCTGTCATGTGTAGTGCCTTGCAAAAGTATTCAAACGTTGATGCCTTATGTTAAACTACTTTAAATGACTTTTTTTCACATCAATCTACACTTCATATACCATAATGATAAAGCAAAAACAGATGTGATAATTTTGCAAATTTATTAAAAAGAAAAAACTAAGATACTTCCTTTGCATTAGTTTTCAAAACCTTTTCTGAGACACTTGATATTTAGCTCAGGAAGCATTCACTTCAAATGGAGTTAAACTGTGGCAAATTCGTTTGAATGGGTATGGAAAGGTACACACCTCTCTTAGCTGAAACGGTCTAACAGCTAAAAATGCATATAAGGGCAAAAAACACTTTCTCAACAGCATTTCAGAATCCTCTAATACATATAGCAAGACATAGTTAGGATAGGATATGGATGGGATATGTGACCTCTGAGTCTGTTCCCAATGTTAAAGAATAAAGAGCAGCTGATGGGAACTGATGCTAGGTCACTACCTGGAGCTGCCCAGAAAGACAAAGGCAACTAAAAAGAGAAAATGGGAGGAAGAGAGAGACCTCACCTGACCTCTTCATAGACTCAGCTGTGTTTTAAGAGTGGCTCGACTGAGTGTTTCAAGGAACGATTACCCAAGGGAGTCTTTGTATGGCATGTTGTGCGTATGCTAAATGAGGTCATCATAAGTGTCCCACACAATAACTAAATTTAGGACGACTACCAAGAAAAGTGTTTCTTCATGAAAAAAAAAATTATATCAGTGCTTTTCAAAATGGTTGAAATTTACTTCACACACCAAAACATAAATTAATAAACTGGCCATGCAGCAGAAATCAGTCATATGCCTCATGTATACTCACCACCCTCCTTAGCACTGACCGGACAGAGCAGAAGAGAGAGAGAGAGACCATTCCATTAAAGATAATCGGGTCTGTTTTTCATGCTCTGAAAAGTCCATATAAACTGTGTTTCTCTCTGACAACAAGAGCCTGAGGAATCCGTCAGGCCTGCAGCACTGGGTGGAGCAGGACTGAATGGATTAGAGCCGGGCTGAATTAGAGAGGGTCACTGTTCTCCATCACTACCCCTTCATTCATTACACACTCTATCCTAAGGCCCTCCAGCTTTGGCTTTGTCATACTTCCTATCTGTAGTTAAACAATATTTAATAGAACACACACATACACTACGCACATACCCTATATTTCTCAACGTCATTGCTTAAATTACCACTGATTAAATTATGTAAAACATACAATCAGACTTTGACAATGATTATATTTAATAAAGGCATCTGATTCCTTCAGATTTTCAGGATTTCTGCAACTTTTATGAAAGTAAATTTAAGATTTTTTTAAAGACCCCTTAAAGACCAAGTAAAAAAAATAAAAAAAAATAAAAATAGTTCACCCAGAAATATTTTTTTTGTTTACTTTAGTTAACAATTTATGATTAAAACAACAACTGCAAGAATCTGCAAATGGACAAATGAAAAAGTAAATTCAAAGGGAAGTTTTCATAACTCAATTGATATTTGTAGTGTGAAACCGATGTGAAAATTGTGGCCGATAACTGATATTAATATTGCTGTTATGGCTGATACCGATATCTCTATATAGAAAACCTGGTAACACTTTACAATAAGGTTCATTTATTAAACATTAGTTAATGTATTAACTAACATGAACTAACCATTTGTTACTGTATTTGTTATTCTTTGTTAACATTAGTTAATACAAATCTAGCTGTTCATTGTTGTTCATGTTAGTTCACAGTGCTTTAACTAATGTTAACAAGATTTTTAAAAAGTATTAGTAAATGTTGAAATTAACATTAACAAAGATTAATAAATGCTGAAGAAGTATTGTTCATTCTATGTTAATGTTAAAGGACAACTCCGGCGCAAAATGAACCTTTGGTCTAATTACACATTGTTACCTAGTCAACCGTTATCTGAGATTTGTTTTCATGATTGCCGAATGTAAATAGTTTTATCTCTAAAAACAGTTTAGCCTATAACGCTAGTATAATGCTAGTATATGGGGCATAGAGTAATGACAAATAAAAATTGCTTGTTATTACCACTAAAAAGGCTCAAAATAGCCCCACACTAACACAACAGCATAAAAAGAGTCCCTACATTCAAACTGAAGCATTGAGAACTTTGTCAGTGTCCACAAAGTTTAATAAGCAGATGTTTTATACACACAGTAAATTTCGCGAATTCAGGAAGAAGCCATCTTGGAAAAATAGTCTCTACAAGTCGATCTACGAACGCCGATCCAAGTGCGCCGGTGAGAAGGTGATAAGGTGAGCGCGAACAGTAGGCTACGTGTACATATTGAAGACAAGTAAACGGTTTGTGTTTGTGTTTCTTCTGGAAACAACGGATCATATGAGATTCTGCACAGTTCAGCGCACTTGGATCGGCGTTCGTAGATCGACTGGTAGAGACTATTTTTCAAAGATGGCTTCTTCCTGTATTCGCGAAATTTACTGTGTGTATAAAATATCTTCTTATTAAACTGTGTGGACACTGACAAAGTTCTCATGCCCTATATACTAGCATTGAACTAGCGTTATAGGCTAAACTGTTTTTAGAGATAAAACTATTTACATTCGGCAATCATGAAAACAAATCTCAGATAACGGTTGACTAGGTAACAATGTGTAATTAGACCAAAGGTTCATTTTGCGCCGGAGTTGTCCTTTAACTAATGTAGTTAACTAATGAACCTTATTGTAAAGTGTTACCGAAAACCCTAGTGAGAATTAGGGCCACACAATATTGGTAAAAAATTAGATTGCGATATTTTATTTTTCTGTACTAAAAAAACAATTTCACCAACAATTTGATTTGAATAGCTCAAATTGGAAAGAATGAATCATTCTAGAATGAGTGGGGTGGTTTGGTCATGGAGTAAATCCACATAGAAACTAATATTAACAGAATGTTAACTAATGTAGTTAACTAGACTTTAATAAATGGAATCTTATTGTAAAGTGTTTCCGATTTATGTCTCTTGAGTTCAGTGTTGGACAGATCAGTTGTTTTAACCATTCATTAAAGTGAATCGGTTCAAAAGAGTCATTAGTTTCCGAATCGGACGTGTCATTAACGGACCACGGCACATGTTGTGCAATTATCCAGGCAGTTTGGGACATCGCACAAGATTTGTCTCAACACAGAAAAACATTTCATCACTAGATAAATTTTTTGTTTGTTAATTGAGAGTGTGGTTTGTTCGTTTTTGAAAGTAAGGCTGACAGAAAACAGTGCGCAAGATCCAATTGCCACTTTGACGCTTCAAAAAGTTCATAAAGAATTCATAAATATATATGAATTGATTGGTTTAGTCTAAATTTTCTGAAGAGACAATCGCTTTATATTATGAAGAGATTTAATTTAGAATTTTAATCACATTAAAATAAGGGCGAGAAAATTATGACCACATTTTTGGGTAAACTAAACCTCTGGGTAAAAATATTTATTTTCTTTTTCTGGTTTCTATGAGAAATATAGTTTTAATGTAATTCATATGAAGCTACGCATCCATCGAGTGACCATTAAAAATATAACATTTTCAATAAAAACAAGTATACTCTCTAGTAGGCAGACGAGAAAGAACTGAAGAACCGGTCAACCAAGTAGCCCTGTGGGCCCTTTGTTTGCCCTTTTGGTTGATTTAAATAAGACAGAGCTGCCTGACACTTGAGAGTAAATACAACTCATGCGTCAGCTGTGATAAAATCAAAAACATTCAGTGGCCAACAATTACCAGGCCATATTTGGAGCATATCCTATAGCCATAGCACAGCTACTCCCCAAGCACACATATTTGATTAAGTCTCACTCCAGTCTTACTTTTGACATTGAGCATTACATTGTTGTAGTTTATTTGTTCATGTTGAGTATAGCGCTCGTAAAAAGAAACACCAAAGAACCTGCATACATCCTATGTTTGGCAATTTTGAGAGTGGCATGGTTGTTGGTGCCAGACGGGCTGGTCTGAGTATTTCACATTTCAAATCTGCTCAGTTACTGGGATTTTTACGCACAACCATTTCTAGGGTTTACAAAGAATGGTGTGAAAAGGGAAAAAAACATCCAGTATGCAGAAGTCATGTGGGCGAAAATGCCTCGTTGATGCAAGAGGTCAGAGGAGAATGGGCCGACTGATTCAAGCTCATAGAAGAGCAACTTAGACTGAAATAACCACTCGTTACAACCGAGGTATGCAGCAAAGCATTTGTAATGCCACAACACGCACCACCTTGAGGCGGATGGACTACAACAGCAGAAGACCCCATCGGGTACCACTCATCTCCAATACAAATAGGAAAAAGAGGCTACAATTTGCAAGAGCTCACAAAAATTGGACAGTGGAAGACTGGAAAAATGTTGCCTGGTCTGATGAGTCTCGATTTCTGTTCATTCTCTATATTCAGATGATAGAGTCAAGATTTGGCGTAAACAGAATGAGAACATGGATCCATCATGCCTTGTTACCACTGTGCAGGCTGCTGGTGGTGGTGTAATGGTGTGGGGGATGTTTTCTTTGCACACTTTAAGCCCCTTAGTGCCAATTGGGCATCATTTAAATGCTACGGCCTACCTGAGCATTGTTTCTGACCACATCCATCCCTTTATGGCCACCATGTACCAATCCTCGGATGGCTACTTCCAGCAGGATAATGTACCATGTCACAAAGCTCGAATCATTTCAACTTGGTTTCTTGAACATGACAATGAGTTCACTGTCCTAAAATGGCCCCCAGAGTCACCAGATCTCAACCCAATAGAGCATCTTTTGGATGTGGTGGAATGGGAACTTTGTGCCCTGTATTTGCATCCCACAAATCTCCATTAACTGCAAGATGGTATCCTATCAATACGGGCCAACATTTCTAAAAAATGCTTTCAGCACCTGGTTGACTCAATGCCACATAGAATTAAGGCAGTTCTGAAGGTGAAACGGGGTCAAACGCAATATTAGTATGGTGTTCCTAATAATCCTTTAGATTATTTTATATATATATATATATATATATATATATATATATACACACATACATACACACACACAAATATACATATTAGGGTTTAGTTTTGTTTTTGATAATAACATGACTAGACATAAAAAAAATTGTTTTTCAAAGTCCTTTTCCCTAAATTTTCCATTTGGATAATCTGGCTCTCAAAGCAAAGTAATTGAAGAGCCCTGATCTCAGGGTAGAAAAATAAATACACAGCAATAGCAGAAAGAGTGAGAGAGAAATCTTGGGTATGTGAAAATTTGTGTCTAAATGTGCATGTGTGTGTATGTGTGTGTGTGTGCGCTCTGTGCTGTGGGGCTTGTATAAAGTTGTCTAAGAGCAGTTAGAAAAGGAGAATGCTTGAAGGAGGGAGAATGTCTGCAGGTAATTGCCATCAGTTTGGATATTTGCCCAGGAGTTAACAGTAACAGTCCTCCCATCTCATCTTATCATCATACCTCATGGCAATGCAACTACCCTTAGCAACAGAATATAATAGGAGTCCACAAAGAAAACAACCCCATTACAGAACTTGAATCCCTAAAGTGATTATTGGATGCTAGGTAAAGTAATTCTCTATTTAAAAACTAAGAAATTCAATATGATTAATTCATTACCAGTGCACTTAACAATTAGTAAAAACTAGATAAGCACTGTTTTAACAATAATTGAGGGTTAATTTATGCACATTATTCATCTTGCCACAGAAAAATCTGTCAGACGACAAGTAATAACTGTTCCAAAATTGACATGAACATGCAAGGAGAGGAGAGGAGAGGAGAGGAGAGGAGAGGACGATTTGTAAAGTGAAGTCATGATGCTCTTTTCTGTGTGAGCTGAAGAGGGTTTGGAGAGGGGCATTTCTGAACCTCGTATGACACACTGCAATTAGTGTGGGCTGAAGATGCCTCTCTGTGTGGGAGACAGAATGCTGGTATGCAAAAGTGAGAAACAGTTCTGTGGATATTTGCATTGTTTTGAATTGGTACAGGATATGTGGGGAGTGGGATCTGTGAAGTATGGGACATCCGCCCTCATAAGCACTCAAACGAAGGCTGATAAAAAATTTGTAATGTTGAAAATAAGAACTACTTGGTTACTCGTGTAACCTCAGTTCCCTGAGTTAGAGAACGAAGTATTGCGTAGCTATACGCAGTGGGAAAACTCCTTTTTCCTGATTTGCTGAAACCTTTATGTAAAACACATTTCCAGCTGCACAATTAGCCCACAGAGCGCCTGGCTCGCTCATAGGATAAGCCGTCAGAGACGTGTAGTTTGTCGCTGAAGGAGCAAAATCCGCTATAATGGTGAATTTAGGGACTAACATAGGCTGAGGCCACCCCCCTTGACGGGCTCTGACGTGTAATGACGTAGAGTGGTCTCATTGGTCACACGCCCACGCCATTGGATGTGCAGTTGCTGCAGCACGCAATACGAAGTGACCGTTCGAAAGGGAACTGTGCTTGTGGTTTCCAATTTTTTTCTGTCTAGTAATTTACTATGCATTCACAACATCTGTTTGGTTCTTCCGCACTTCTGGAAGTTGTTGACTTGTGTATGCAAGATGTTCAGCGGCACATCCGATGCAGCTGGTAGCTGGCTTCAAGAAATATTTTTAAATAACCCTGTGATGAGGGCATACAGGTGTATCTAGATGTATATTTCAAGACAAAGGGTGTTTAGAAAGTTGCCTTGGAGTGTGTTGACTGTAGGTTTGGTGTAAGAGGTAAGGCAAAAACATAGGACTTATTTTGAGAAATAAAAAACCATAGATATTTGCAATCAAGTGAAGAATCCAGGATGTGTGTTAGTTCTGAAAGATTTTGTTTGGTAAAAAAAAAAAAAAAAAAAAAAAAAAAGAATAAAACAGTAGTTGGAACAATATTTCTGTAGCTAACACATTGTTGATGTCACTGCAGCTATATATGGCTAATACTAAAAGGCATAGTTTACTTGAAAATGACAATTGGTTCATCTGAAGTAGTTTAGTAGCTTACTCATTTCCAAACGACAAGCTCGCAAGCAAAAAAAGTGTAAACACTCCCCCAAAAAGTAGTTAAAGGTGCTCTAAGCGATGTCACATGTTTTTTAGGCCCAAACATTTTTTGTTACATATAGAAAAAAATCTCCTCACTATGCGCAAGCTGCCTGTCCCCTAAACACACAAAAAAACACGATCTATGCAGACAACCCAGGCTCCACAAATGGCAACAAAAACAAACTGCGGCAACCCGCTCCACTAAACATAACAAACTGTTCCAGCCAATAACTAACAAGAAGGCCCTGGGGGTGGGGTTTGGGGGGGGGGGGGGGGTCAGTGCAGATGAGGAAGAGGGAGGGTCTATCTAGCCTCCGTTTTGTTTGAAAATACTTTAAACGTCAACAAGACGTCATGTCACCGACATTGCTTAGAGCACCTTTAAGTATTATATGGCATCTGAAGCTCGTTGTGCTAATTATACATATTTGGGGCGATATGAAAGTGAACAGATGACAGAATATTTTATTTTCGGTTGAACTACCCTTTTAATGCAGAAAAGTCTAAGCTAATACAACTACTGTTAAAGAGCCCAGCTGAGAGCCCTCATAGCCAAAATAGCAGGGTGAGTGGGCGAATTAGCACTCGTCATTGACCTGACACATGACATTATTCAAACATTTTTGGGAAGTTCCATCCCTGACAAAGCCTTCAGTGAGTACCATCCCATCTAATATTAGAAAACAGAAGCTTTAGAGGGCAAACGTACCTGCGAGGACCCTATTGACGGATGAGTGTGTTGCCAGGCCTGGCTGTCCTCGTTCATGGAAGATTCCAGCATACGGCAAAAACTCCGGCAAAAGGAACCGCCTGGGAGAGATGGAGTGAAACAGAGGCAGTGTGAGCGAGAATGACTGAATATGTGAAGCCAAGATTTGATAGTTTTGAGTCTGTATAAGACATTCATCAGCATTTCATTTCATTTCACTGAGAAGACAAACCCACAATGCTCTGACAAACTCAGTAAAACAATATATCCATTTTTCAGCCTTAGTTATCATAAAACACTTCTTTCATGAACTTTATGAAACCTTACTGAGCCCCAAACATTTGAATGGTAGTGTATAATGCCTATTTACTGTATATTATTATTTAAGTATTGTGTAATTTCTCTCACATGACTACTGTAGTTTTAAAATCAAAGTGCAGTGCTATTTGTGTAGCACACAACACACTCTCAGATGGAAGGTGCCTGTGTAGGCAGTAGGCAGCTCACTAAGTTTTGGAACAGAGTTAGAATGTGTTTCTGGTGCATTTGGCATAAACAGGCTAAAAGTGTTCCTACCTGGGCACAAAGCGACCGAGAGAGGGGGCAGACATGCGTGCGTTACGAGGAGCCCTATGTCTGCTTCCATTATCCCTGTATAGACACACACACACACTTGGTCAGCAACAATAATAATCATCACTGAATCAATCATAACTTGCTTAATACAGGGTTCCCACAGCTTGGTTAACTTCAAATTTAAGAACCTTTCAAGGTCCGAATTACTACCTTTCTGAGCTCTGACCTATCGGATTTCATCAAAAATATCTAAATTTGTGTTCCGAAGATGAATGAAGGGTTTGGAACGACATGGGGGTGAGTAATTAATGACAGAAATTTCATTTTTAACTATTTCATTTAACTAACCCTTTAAGCATCTCTGCAATATTTTTAGCTAAATGAGAACACCAGTATGTTTTAAAGGTAAGAGTGGAAATGATTGATAAAGAACTGAAAGTAAAAGTTTATAAAAAAAAAAAATACATATTAATATGAAGGCTAACTGAAAGACTGATGGGTTTCATAAATATTCAGATGAATATGGATCTGTGGTCCCAGACTGCAGCGCTGAACGCTGAACTCTCCAGCCAGCGGGTGGAATTATTCATCAGCTCAGAGGAGGGCATCTAATCCGTGCCAAAAAAAGAAGAAAAAAGAGAGTAAGAGAGGGAGAGAAAAGCTGCGTGGTTTGGAGTGGTGAGAAGCACTGATATTCCACTAGTGGATGGGTTGGGAAGAGGGAAAGAGAGACATTTTTGGAGAATTAATGGTTCCATAAAAGGACAGATGACTAAAGCCCTGAGCACAGACTAGCTGGCTGCTTCCAAAAATGCATTTTGCAAACAAATTAAAAGAGCATTTTCATATTAAAAATATGAGTCTCTAGATAAAGAGAGTAATGCTCACGTTTTTAAATGGCTGGTAATGAGATTGAATAGGAAACTGAATTTCATTATTTGCTTGTGGGAAAAACAATGGATTACTAACAAAATATTCCAAAATATTTCATTAGAACTTCATTATATTTAACAAATGAATGTCATTAATACTATGTGGCTGGATAACATACGTTAAAATTATAATTTATGTATGCTTTGTGTTTACATTACAAATCGAAAATTTGGGGGTAGTAAGACTATTTTTGGGAAAGAAAATAGACCTTTTACTCGGCAAGGAAGCATTAAAATTGATGAAAATAAATAGTTTGCCATCATTGCATTGCATTACATTGCAACACATTGGTGTTTTCTTTTATATTCAAACTGAAATTACAATCATTTTTCACATATTGCCATTTTATCTATACCTTTGACCAAATAAATGCAGAAAAAAATACTTCCATATACATGACAAAAAAAAAAAAAAAATCTTATTGACACCAAACATTTGGACAGTAGTGCATTTGTTTAAATATATGGAAGTCAGATGAAGGGGGCTTCCCCAGCTTGACTCACAAGGTTTAATCCTCATCTACTTAAACATAGTGGGGAGTTTTTGCTTGTCATTATCACCTTTGGCTTGATCACTGGGTGGTTTGGAAGACACAATTCTTAGTATTCCTGCTTTGAAACACTCTTATCTATTTTGAAAACCACAATGCATATCATTTGACTTGAACAGAAACCATAATGGGTGAGAAGAAAAATTCTTCTGACTTCTAAACTAAAAACATAATTTCACAGTAGTCCGGCAGTTGAGGAAAAGAGCAGTAAGCTCAAAGCAGTACATTCACTGATTCCGATTGGACGTAGTAAAGTGCATTTCAAGCCAAGGCCAATGCTAATGCCAAACGCTATAAGAAGAGACGCCACAGGCAACCTAGCACACAAATTGTTGGCAAGCTCAATAAGTCGGTTGAAAAGCCCAAGTGCTAACATTCTGGAATTCAGAGCCAGCCCTGTGTATTTTTTGTGTTGCCTAGCAACAATACAGGAAAATAAATACATAGAGATTTTTATAAGCGGATGAGAGCAGATAACAACCGAGGAACAATTAATTGTCACAGGCTTTGTGTGTCTGTGTGACTGTTTACTTACTCAAACTCCTCAAAATCAACTTCGTTGCTCTCCACACTGGGGGCGGGGCCAGGCGAGAGGCTGTTGGAATTAGACGACAGGGGTCGGGGTCTGCTGGGGGAACGGAGAGAGCGCTGCCGAATGCTGTCACGCCGAGACAAATACTGGATCATACGTTGTGCATAATAAGCTGCAGGGGACAACCTACACACACAACACAGATAGAAACCAAAATGATGTTAGATATTCACTAGATAGATAACATATCAAACAGTACATATATATATATATATATATATATATATATATATAATCAAATAAATACTTGCATTGGGAGCAGTGTTGGGTGTAGCTAATTACTAAGTAATTAGTTACTGTAATTTAATTACTTTTCCCTTCAAAATGTAAAGTAAGGGATTACTCTTCATTTATCTGTAATTTAATTACAGTTACTTCTGATGTAATTGAGGTAAATACTGCGTATAGATCAATCCGATCTCACAGCGATTCGTATGCATTTTATGAGGTGTCTAAATTGTACGACCACACTCGTACAAATTCGTATGAATTATTGTAAAATATGTATGAAAAAAGTGTGAAATGTCATGAGATCAAACATCCAAATGTATTGTCTGATGTTAAAAAGTATATTTTTATAATGTAACCTTCTCCACCTTGGTGAGTTTAAGGATAATTCAAGCAATTTTATAGTATTTATTTGGAAGAGTTCAAACAGATTCATGTCTATCCTTGTATAATTCCGCTGGTTGAGATTAATATGGGATTTTGAAAGTAATTAGTAATTAAAAGTAATTAAATACTTTTTAGAGATCTAATTACACTGTTGAAGAGGTAATTAGTAACTAGTAATTACTTACTTTTTTAGAGTAACTTACCCAACACTGATTGGGAGATAGCAATATTTTTATTTGTTATCAGTATCTAATTAATTTTAATAATCTACCAATACAGAAACCGATACTTCAGCATCTTAAACTTATAAACTTTAGCTGTCACTTAATAATGTTTTGTGTGTGTGTGTATACGTTTAATGCACATTTTGCCAAAGGTTTCAAATTTCAACAGGGGTTTTTCTGCAATGGTTCAAAACCAATCACAGACTAGACTGTTCATTGTATACAATCATGTAATGGTCAATCAGAGGCATTTAAATTACTTTCATAAGACATCAGTATGGATGGACAAACCAATCAAATGTTTTATGCATCTTTTGAATTGCTGATAAGAAATCTGCATCTATTCTGCATTTAATTCAGCTGTAGAGACATTAGATAACATTTTGTCAGGACGACTTGCTAAATGAAGCCCTTAAAGCGTAGTCTTTTGTGCAGGAAGAGCATCTGGAGTTTCTTTGCGTCTTGGACTAGTTGAGCAAGGAAATCTACCAGCAGCTTGGAACAGATGAACTGTACTAAGACAAACAGAGCTAAACTCCCAATAAACACCAGAGTAACAGAAAATGGTAACATCTTCACCAGTCATAAAGGCAATTACTATAATTATGAAGCAAACAAAACTGAATATTCAACACACACACACACACACAATCACAGGAACATGGCAGATTTTTATAGAGATCCAAAAGAACTGAGAATCAGCCAAAACAGTCGCATTCTGTCTGAAAGAGCCTAAACACACCAACGCGCGCACACACTGTTCATCAGCATGTCTTTTAGACCAATATACAGGGAGACAGAGGGAGAGATCCGGGAAACAACAGTGTCATATAGCGCCAATTATTTGTGGTTTTGAATGTGTTGGAGTCGGACTATCCTTCTAACACCAGGTACATTCTGCTCTGGGGGAAATGAGTCTGTTGTGGTAATTCACAGGTTAGAGGTGTGCATCAGCCCATGTGTTTGTACAAACCTGCCAGTGGGAGTCCGTACTAACAATCTGTCTTGATCCCAGACCACAGCTGATACCCCAGAGCTCAACAATGACTCACTAGCCATGAATTCACTTTATTATGAGCCTCGCTCACAGAGTCAGAGGATGCCGACAGGCTCTGTGTGTGCATGTTTGAATTAGGGGGACATTGGGGTGCTGGCAGGTCTGAAATGTCACACTGTCCGGCAGTGTGACACACAATTCCTCATTACCCAGATCTCACCGGTCAACCGGCATGACCACGAAAAGCAGGTTACACAACACACAAACACACACACACACACACATTGAATCACCTGGCCGGGTCAGGGTAGATGGGATGGTCTCGTGATCCAGAGACGTCATATCTGGAAAGAGACATCATGGATGACTCCAGCAGCCTCCTACAAAACAGAATTATATATCTATGTATGTTTGCAAATTGTGAAGACCTTCGTTTCCTGTTCATATAAAAAATCTCTCGAGACATCGGACAAAGACGACACATTTTCGTCCAATTTCCACTACTCGGTTTCAACAGTAACCTCCCCACCAAGCGCCATCACAATCATTAAAAATCTCATTAAACTGCACAAGGACATTAGTAAGCTCATTACCAACTGTTATGCGAAGGCTAAATGAATATAATGTAATGTGTAAGTAATGATGTGCGCTCTGCCAGGCTAGGCTAGGAATCAGTTAATAACCCAATAAATTGGGGCATTTTTTACGTTTGAGTTTGTACTATTCCTCATACAATTAAGAGTTCGCTGAAGGGAATTAAGAGAGGAGACCGTGTCCCGAGGACGAAAACATGCTGCCTCCGACTGGCAGGGCACAAAGCTGGACGGAAAGTTGTGTATCGAGCGGGGCATTTTTATTCAGCATGAGTCAGTGTGATGTGTGCACATGAATGTTTTTGGTGTGGGTGTGCTCGACTCTTCATTAGAATGCCATCTTCTGCCCTTTGACTCGCAGCAAAAACAGAACAAATCGATTCTGACTCCTTTTCACGCAGTTTGCTTTGTTTGCTCCCTTTGACTCTTAAAGATCAAGATCTGCATTTTAACAGAGATGAAGCCTCTTTAAAAACACAACATTTTTCCAAATTTTGCTGGGTTTTTTTATGCTGAGGGTATTATTTTTTTTATTGTTTTGCCTACAATAACCCTGTCAAGTACAACATTTGTAGCATTACTTGGTACTACAGTTATGTCTCTACTGTATAGGTTTAAATATCAGCATTTTACTCTGTCTATGCTATTGCAAAGAGGAAACTGTTACTTACATAATAATGCTATAATTTAATAATAACAATTTGATAATTATAATGAGAATAATTTATTTATTTTACAGTGAACAAATTGCTCTTGTTTAATGTACGACACTATAGCAGGTAGTGATGAGAATTCGTTCTGATACTTTGCACCATGCTCAAAGCTCAAAGTGGGACTCATGGGAGGACAGTATTATTATTATTTTGCTCTCCTGCATAAGTGAAGTGTGATATTGTTTTTCGTTGCACAGCTTCAACCGAATCATAAAACCCCCATGCACATGGGACAGGCTGTTCAGCAACATGACAAGAGCAGGTCGGTGTGTTAGTTAGAGTGCAAGTACATAATCAGAATAAAGGCCCATTGGCCACTAAGTGTTGAAGATAGGCTATATGTGCAAAGTTACCACCACATTTGCACAGTGTGATGAGCTACTTCCCCCTAATGGACTGTAACGGACATTGCAGGAAACCTTGAGGGGCAAAATCAGCAAAAATTGTCCCACATTTTAGGTCAGATTCCTTTCAAAAGTGCCAAAAAGATAAATTTCAACTTAAAGTGGACCGTTAACTTAACTTCAGAACTCACTTCTCAAAAGGACACTTGGTGAGACAAGTGTGCCGGTGACCAAGGGTTTGCATTAATACTCATTATGAATAGTCGAATGTGACAGTCCAGAAAAGGAGTTGACTACTAGTCTGTGAGTCATTGTTTACCTTAATGGCGGTGTCTAGTCACAATGCAGCATCAGCAGTCTGACCCATAGTTCATCATCATAACCAAATAAAAATTCAGGACCAGTTTTAGAGGGCTTAACACAATACACAGTTTTTGAGTGTAAAAACTAGTAAAGCACAAAATATCATCATCAACTGTACTATGAAATAAAAGTATGAAGAGTAGCAACTAACTCTTTCTACAGAAATTGAAGAGTAGTAACTAACTCTTTCTACAGAAGCCATGATGAAAAGATTGACAGCCCAAAACTGCCCAAAAGCCCCATTAATTTTTATTGAAAAAATAATCTGAATATAAGAACACAATATGATCGTGTTGGGCAAGCTAAGCACATGCACAAACATTCAAAATGTTTGGCGTTAGTACTTTTTTTTTTTTTTACATGAATGCAATGACGATGCATTAAATTAATCAAAAGTGATAGTCAAGACATTTAAATATTACAAATATTTCTATTTTAAATAAATGCTGTTCTTTTTAACAATCAATCAAAAAATGTCTCACAAAATGATTATGCAGCACAACCATTAATAAATGTGTTAAGAAATGTTTCTTGGTGATTTCTGAAAGATCATGAGACACAAAAGACTTGGGGAATGACTGCTGAAATCACAGAAATAAATTGTATTTTAAAAAAATATATATATTCAAATAGGAAACATTTAAGATTGTCATTATAAGTCACAACCTTGCTGTTTCTACTGTATTTAAGATACTTCTTTTAAAAATACCTAAACATTTGAATGGTAGACACATAGCCTTAGTTAATTGAAAGCACTTTTCGAAAAGTAATTCAACTTTCAGTACTTCAAGAGCCTTGTGCAAAAATAACGTTCACAAATCTCAAATGGCAGATGCATGCAGCTTGTGTAGATCCAGTATATAAGCCATGTCAATACAACAAATATGTTTCTCTCACTTATAGTTACTGTCAGTGTCTTGCAGATACTTTCATTTGTTATAGGGGCCTCAGAGCAGTTCAGAGTAAAATTCTGACTGGCATGTGGAGGCTCCAAATGAACTCCATCTCAGAAGTCTGCCAAGCATTTCACCTATGACATGCTTGGTGAACACAACAACCTCTTGTGAAATTCATATACAGTCAAATAGAAAAACAATAACAATCAAATGCACTGGCCTGTCTCTATGCAAAGCCGTCCTTTATAATTTAGGTAGCAAATGCAAATAGAAAATGTTTCACTTCACTTCAACTCTTAAAGGGATAGTTCACCCAAAAAGGAAAATGTTGTCATCCTCTACTCACCGTCAAGTTGAACCAGTCTGGTAACCAACATTCTTCAAAATATCTTTTTTGTATTAAAAATAAGAAAGGAGCTCGAACAGGTTTGGATCAACTTGAGGGTGAGTAAATGATGACAGAATTTGCGGGTGAACTATCCCTTCAAAGTTTATTCATCTATGCTGTCTGGAACTAAGTGTGCTGATTTGCAGATCATTAATCACCTCATTAATATTGTGTCCAGCGCTGTGAGGGCTAATAGAGTGCACACAGATGGACACAAGGTCAGATCAAGCTGATTTACATGTTAGACATTTTTCCTTGAAGGCCAAACAAGGTGCCTGATCATTTTACTCTAATAACAGTTTATATGGCGCATTGCAGTGCGGACTGCTTTGTGATCTTGTCACTATATAATAGCGTCTTTGTTCAGAGGCTATTATTGAAGAATAAGGGAGATGAAAATGAAATTTGACATGATAGAAAACTCGCAGCCAGGTGTTATCACCAGAGCACCTCACACAGAGCTGTTGCTCATTTCACATGCAAACCACTTACAACTGCTGTGTCAGTCCCTTCACATGTTAAATGAGTAACAGTGCTTTTCTGCACTCACACAAAGACTTTGGGTTTGCTGTCGGGTCCAATACAGTTTTGCACTGCCAACAGCCTCTCCACACAGCAATGAGCAATTTGATGAACATATTTAATCATTATATTTTTTTGCTGTTTATGCATACAATATTTCTTAATATTACCAATGTTGAAAAGTTATGCTGCTTAATACTTCTGTGATATTAATATTTCTTCACTATTCTTTGACAACACAGCATTTATTTTAAATAGAAATCTTTTGCCAAATTGTACATTTCTTTACTGTTACTTTTGAACACTAGTGTGTGTGTGTGTGTGTGTGTGTGTGTGTGTATATATATATATATATATATACACACTAGTGTTCAAAAGTAACAGTAAAAAAGTAACAGTATATATATATATATATATATCACACATAAAAAAAAAAAACTATAGTGGGGTCAGTGAAAACACTGGCAAGTAAAAGTCTGAACCACTGACCTAAATGGGAAAGCAGAAAAAGAAAATCCTAATAATTACTGTGATTGGTCGGACAACGTTTCTAAACATCTTTGCAGTCATTTTTTTCAGTTTTTAACTGGCAATGGAAAATGAGAAACAGTATGATTTCATGGTACATTGAGACCTTTCCATATCAAAGAATCAATGAAAGTTTGATTTGACCCATTCAAACTAGTCTACTGCCTTACCTGCGTAGGTAATCATCATCTTGTGGGTCTTCAGGCATTTCCTGGTTTAAGGCTTCTTGTGATACGTTTTCTGAACGAGAGGTGGCAGATGGCCGGTAAACACGCTCTAGCTGGCCAGTTTCCTGGTTGAAGACCAGCCCGACGTCCTGATCCTCGTGCTGACCGGTAGCTGTGCTGCGGAAAAAGGGTACGTGAGGCTCTGGGGTGTCTGGACTGGGCTCTATTGGTGCACGTTCAAGTAGGTGATGATCAGAATGTGAGACTGGGGCTACGCTTTGAAAGGCAGGACTAGTAGGTTGCCAAGCTGCGTTTCTCTCAGCAGATGTCGGCTGGCCGGTTCTCTCCCAGCGCTGAGTACCCCGATTATAGGTGAAGAGGTTGTGACAGACTCTACAGCGATTCATGTGACTGTGGGAGCGGTTTTCGCTGCCGTGAAGTGGCTGATAATGAGATGGGCCCGGTTGCTCTGGGTCAATGTTGTTATTCAGCATTTCCTGAGTCTGATGGTCCGGCCTGCTGCCCTCTAGTGGCTGCACTAGGTCCTGCATTTGCTCATAATCCATGAAATAGCGGTTAAGGTTACACTGAAGAACGTTGCGAATGGAAGAAGGGCTGCTGTGCCCCTCTTCCTGTGGTGGGTGATGCCTGCTAGAACTAGTCCCTGATGAGCTGCCACTGCTATGAGGAAAGCCCCATCCATCACTAGCAGAGGTGTAAACAGGTGATTGGCTGGAAGTGCCTTGCTGTCGAAGGACAGAATGCGGGCTGACGGAAGAAGCACTGGTTCTGGGTGGAGTCAAACTACTACCTCGTCCATTAAGCACACTGCTTGTCCATTCTGCCCCAGGGAAACGGCCTCCACCTTCCCTGCCTGGTGGATGCTGCCGGAAAGGTGGGATAGGTGCCATTCCAGCCACTCTCCTCCTCCCAGAGCTAGAAGAATGGTTCCGTACATTGCTGCCACCACCATACACACAGCTAAATGCTGAGGGCCGATTTGCAGCACGAGATTCGGCAGGAAATCGTGGTATCCGCGGCTCTGTGCGTGCAGAAGAAAAGGTGGATGCGTGTGATTGTCCCTCCAGGGAGGCGGAGTCTGAAGAGTCCTCGTCAGGCGGAGATGGAACCCTAGTTGATGAGCAACGGCTACAGAAACACACAACTCCGAGTGGCTGAACGCAACCGTGGTATGGCAGCCGGGAACGATCCCTCAAAACAGCGTAATGCCCAGACGAATCAGAGGCCTCGTCAGCGGAAGCAACAGGATTGCCTCCAGCCTGAGGGACCGAGTTGCGGGAAGTGAGGATGTGCAAGAAATTGTGCAAGATTGGTGTGCGTCTTACAGGCTGGGACTGCAGGAAGGAGCGCTGACGGAGATGAGGCATCTCCACACTGTCCATTGGAATCTCAGGATCATCATCATTCTGCAATGCACAAATACAAGCACATTTACAGTAAAATAAATAAATAAATAAGAATAGAAATATTCATAGGATCTTATGTCAAAACAACAACATTTCCAGCAAAAAGCATCACCTGATGGTTTGAAGGGTTTACAATGGCAGTTAGAAGATAGTGACCCAATGGATCAAATCTCACCAACCTGCAAAAAACACAGAGAATGTTCACAAAAGCATCAGATGCACTGACATCAGATGTAATCTCTGATGTGCCTAAATGTTAGACATTAAAGCGATGGTTCACCTGAAAATTCTGTCATTACGTACTCACCCTCCTGTCGTTTGAAACGCTGACTTTGAAAAACAAATGACAATATTTTTAATGAAATCCAATTCCACCAAATTAATGTCACTTTAAAAAGTTCTTAAAGAGATTTTAAAAGTAATCTATATGAATCAAGCTTTTATTTTCAATTCTCCTAAAAAGATCTGATCGCTTTATAAGATAAACAGATTTAATTTAGGCTTCTTTATATATATAAAACAAAACATTGACCTAAACAAATACATACGGTGCATCATATGGTAAACGAAAGCTCAAATGTGCTTGCTTGATGAGCCTCGTTTGTTTTTTGATGTACTCTATGTATGTGTGGTGATTAAAGTCCCCCTGTAGTGAATATTATCTCTTAAAATTCATCTTTGATAAACAAAATGACATTTTAAATTGAATGAGTGATTCAATTTTGATTCATTCACTGAATGATTTTTACAGTGAAAAAAAATCCTCATTAAAATAGCTTGAATGTAACTATAAACCCTTGCATCATTTAGTATCCATGAATATGCAAGCGAGCCCACACCAGCTCAGAATAGCTTATTCACTCTGTCAAGTTTACTGTAGTAAACACTGCCCAATGGCAAGTGGAAATAGTGGTTTAATTCAGCCATATATGTTTGAACCAGAAACTGTTTCAGAAGAAGAAAAAGGAAAAGTGAGAGTAATACACGTCTACAAGTTGATTATCAGAATGGTAATGCGTTTTATGTATTGCTCTCTACATGTCAAGATTAATTATTGATGTTTATATATGCTATCGGAGTTCAAAATTTGTAGTTTTGTGTTTTATATTGTGATCTCCGGCTAACCGGCTGAGGGGTGGATTGGAATCCACAGCTGCTTCAATCAAATGAGTGATTATAATCAAGGTATTAGTTATTATTTTTCCTTCTAAATATCAATGAGTTGAATTACTTCTCTGGAGATTTTACTTTGTTATAGAAGTTACCAGTGTAATTACTGAAATGTTCTTTTCATGTATTCTCTAATGTCTGTATTTGATATCTGAATGCAGTAACAGTGCTTGCTCATTTAGCCCGACTTCCAGACATGAAATAGGGACCAGTTTTGTGTTTGATATAGACCATTTTGCAAGATGTAAACAACACTGGTCCAGAAGCACTTCCTGTTTCAGTATAACACTACATAAAAGCTGGGATAAAATACAACCAACTGAACATGTAAAACTGAATCAAAAAGTTAAACAACATCTTTAAGATGTTTTCTTTACATGTGAAATAAAGAAAACAGTTACGAACTGAAACAGAAAGTGTTTCTGGACCAGTGTTGTTTACATCTTGCAAAATGGTCTATAGGTCTTTAATGTGTTAAAACATATAGGGGTCATTGAAGGCAATAGTTTAAGGGACAATTTCTTTGTTAAAGCCTTACTTTTCCAGTCTCTTCTTGAGTGAAAGAACGCATTATCTTGATGTTTTGAGAGGACTTTCCTGTGTTTATAGTTAGAGCCTGGCCAAATTTAACCTTTGAAAAGCTGCATGTTAGTGAGTGTGTTAGTCTTCTTGGTTACAGGTTAAGGAACCACTGGCATTATGGGAGATTGACTGACTTGTTTTTTTTTTCGACATGTTGGCGCCCAGTAACCCAAATCTGCAACCTGGAAGGTCATGACGTGCCTAAACTTCAGGGTCTGAGTGTCAGCTGCATAATCTATGGAGATATGCTTCCGTTTATCTGTATATGTGTGGAAAATGACTTTGTTATCTATTTCTAAGCAAATCAGAAACTGCAACCAGAAGCAAGGACGTTGTTTAGTCCTTGGAGAATGGTATAATAGCTGTGATCTTTGTAACTGTAAGCGGGGCGGCCTACAAACTTTCGTGTGAATCTTGAAGCTGACTTCTGCTGATGAAACTACAAACTATCTTCAATAAATATTTTCTTTAATTTATTATAATTCTGACTCCGGGCCTTCATTCATCATATCTGGTTCTGGGTCTATGACTGTAAAACCCCTTACACGGTTAACTCACGTTATTACTGTCTTACTGAAATACTTCTGCTAGTCAGTTATGGGCCACTGTAGTGTTGTCACGGTACCAAAATTTCAGTATTCGGTACCGATACCAGTTAAAATTCACGGTTCTCGGTACCAATTTCGGTACCAAAGCTTAGTTTAAATTTACATATATTTAAGTGTTTATCACGGTTACAAGTATGGAAACTGTACATTTGTATTATAAACACTTTAGAAAAAGATTAGATAAAATGACCTAAAATAAACAATAGTATACACTAACACATTTTTAAAGTTGTTTGTAAAGTTTTAATCCATTATTTATTTAATGCACAATGAATTAAGTGAACAAACATGAACAATCAGGTGTTTGTAATAAATAACATTTTCAAACATTAATTAATGTTGTAAAAATATATTGTTCACTCAATGTGTTGATAACTAAGTAATGTTTATGAATGGTATCTTTGTAGCATTACCATAAAACATGTTTTATTTGACTTGACTGTCCTTTTATTAATCTAAAACTGCATTCATATTTAATTTTAAAAAGGCTTTTTAAACCTGCTGAGTTATAAAGGCAAGAATACGCCTAGAACTGGCATTGACATTAAATGACAATACTAATACCATAGTACTCTGGTGTCGGGTGGATACTACTGTGCTCATGTACTCGTAAAACTACCCCGAAAGCACTTTAGAGGCCGTTCACATGTCGCGCGTGTTTTTTAATTATATTTTTGCGCGTGCTTATTCTTTCCAAAGCGCTTGCTCTCACGCGGCGTCTGTCGTTGCTATGCAACGCCAACGAGTTTTTATTAGGAGCGCGCTTGAATCACGCCTATATTTGAAATTGCGAATTTGCATGTAATCGGCCTCTTATGGCAACGTGACATTAGCCTAATCCAAAATATTTCCATATGTGGCTCTTTCCTCCTTTCGTTTCAACAAGTGGATTCAGAGAGAGAGAGCCATATCAGCGTTATGAAGAGGACGCAACTGTGCACGTTTCAGACATCGCGTTTTTAGTACCGACTTGGTACCGAAGTACCGAGTTTTTTGACAACACTAGGCCACTATTACCTAAAACTATGTCTATCAATGCAGATTGTCTGTCACTCTCACTACTTTGAGTAAAGATAAAGGGTGGGACAAGATTTGTTCTGCAAACTTTAATGTAAATCAGTCATTCACGTTAGTGCTCGGCTCACATATGCACTGTTATTGATACAGTTAATAGTTCAAACGTGCAACACAAACACACACACACAGTACATACACTTGTTAATTCTGATAATGAGGAATTAACATCTGTACCTCAAACTGAACAGCGTTTCACTGAGAAACGTCATGATCAAGTCGTCTTTGCGATTAAGGTTCGGGTTAAATAAGTTCTTCCAATGTTTCATCGTCGGAATTGCGCTCACATTGATATGGTAAAATCAACGTCATTGTTACTGTCTTTACAGTGTGTACAACCGCTAAGGACAGAGGAAGCCTCCGGAGCTAAAATACAGTTATGGTAATGGCTGTTAGCTTACGACAGGCCCTGTAAGCGGTGGACTAATCACTACAGACTATCTGGCCAATCAGAGCAGAGTATCTCATGGAAAGGAGGGATTTAGAGAGACTGATTCATCCAACAAGTCATTTGAAAGAGTATTTTTGACCTTTGATGCATGTTCAGTTTTCTCCAAAACAAAATAAGTAAACTTTAAAATAGCATAATTGGGGCACTTTAAACCTATTAAAAAACACCATATAGACATAAACAACATTTAAAACTTGATTTTCACCTCAGGCGGTCTTTGATGTTTATATGAGAATAAAATTAGGGACAGAAACCTCCCATGTTTAATTAAAAATATTTTCATTAGCGTTTTGAAAATTAACGAAAGTCTTATGGGCTTAGAACAAAAATGGGGGTGAGTTATTGATGACAGAATTTTAATTTCTAGGTGAACTCTCTCTTCAAATTAATAACATTTACAATGTGCATCAAACCTGACTCTCTCTGTCTCACTAGCTGTCTTCACCACAGTGAAGGGCTCCTTCCGACTCCAGTCCCATAGATGCACCTCGTTGTTGCTGGCAATGAGCAACAGCTGAGCCGTGGGATGAAATGCTAGCGATGCGATCGCCGAGTTACTCTCTGTGAGCCAGCTCTCACTACCTCCCTGAAACAAAATCACGTGATACTTTAACATTTGAGCAAAATTGAGTGACAAATGTACTTAAAAGTTGACAAAACAATCGTTCAGTATAGGTAAAGTAAAGACTCACATGCAGGTCCCAGATTCGGACCTCTCCATCCAGGCAGCCAGAAGCAATAAGGCCAGGTATGCTAGGGTGAAAGGTCAAGCACCAGGGTGTCCGGCGGTGGCCCACCAGAGAGTGAACACACCTTCCCGTCTTAACTTCTGTGATGTAGATGTTGTGGTTCACATGGGTGGAGGCCATTAAAGACCTATGAAGAGAAAAATAACAAAAATTCCTCTCTAATTATCTTGCTGATGAAGAGCCTGAGTGCTCTAAGATCTGATCAATCAGTCAGTTTTTATGTCAGTAGTCTATTTATTTAACAGATCAGTACTACCGTGGACTATGAAGGAGTAGTCAGAGGGTTTATTACCTATCTGGACTGAAGGCCAGAAGAAAGGTCGAGCGGGGGCTGTCTGGTAACTCCACTTTCTGTGACAACCGAAAGAAATTCAAATGATAAGTGATTTCACTTTAGTCACATCCAAACCACAATATTAAGGCCCATTCACACCAAAACAATAACTATTATAGCTATAACTATAACATTTTTAATAATTATTTCTATGAGAATAGGTAAGTACGCACTACAACTGTAATAATAAAGACTCCTATAAATGGAATTAGGAATCCTATATATGGAAATGGAATCAGTTTTATAAAGATTTTTTTCAGCTGATGAAAGTTAAAAACAGACAGCCAATCAGAATCCACCGAATTTAAAGAGCTTGAGCATTTAAAGTAGGCAAACGACACAACTGCACTGCAAGATTAAAATAAACAGAACGTTATCATGCCTTGGTGTGGATGCTAATACATTTATTGGTATAGTTATCGTTCTTGGTGTGAATATATATATATATATATATATATATATATATATATATATATACTGTATATATATATACAAAAAATTATGAAAGAAAAACCTTACAAGACTATAAAGCTATTTATTTGGAATTAAAAATATCAAATAAAAGATCCACAGTTGACACAACAAATGAAAATAGTTCATTTCTGTGATATAGACACTACTAGAGATAAGCAGGCAGTTTATTGCTTCTGACACATTGTAATGAGCAGGCATTTCCCAGATGACAGTCTACAGTCCACAGATGAAGTCTAAAAAGTTCTGTGCATCAGTTACCTGGCTTTGCCATTTCATGCGCTGTGTCTTCTCCTCTACAAGCAGCTGTAGGATCCTGTGTGAGGCAAGACCTCGTGCTCCTCGCTCTCGACTAGACAGGATACACACCGAGTTCTTCTGTCCCACCTTCATCTCCACACACACGCTCACACCACACCCAGAGCTGTCCAAAGGCCCACACACACTGGACCACCACTGCTACTACCACACCATTATTCTGGGGTAGAAAAAATGAGAAATTTCATGAATATCTTAGAGGATCACAATTTGATTTCAAATAGGCTAATATTAATATTCTTTTATTTCATTCGAGTAATGAGTTATTAAATGTGTGTGATGTCAAATCTTCCAGCATTGTACCTCACCACACACCACCTCTAACATCTCTGCACAATCAGCACAAGTGTCAAAGGTGATTACAAGGTGTAACCGAACATTTTCATGTGTATCGATTATCAAATCAACACTACAAAGCCAAATGATGGTGTATCCTGGTTGTGTCACACGGATAGGCAAAATAGGTCTTTTTATCATCACCTAAAAAAAAGTCAGTCAAGACCTAGGTCACAAATACACATCCAATGACAGAATGATTCATTTGAATAACTTAAGCAGAAAAATATAAACTTTTATTATACAGTAAAAAGACTGTAGAAGAATTAGAACTCTGGGTAGAAAACGGCTATAATAGTTAACTAAAACATATATTTTTTTCCTAAAACAAATAAATGTTAACTGTAATTTTACAAAAAAAAATACAAAATAGAAAATACATAAAAGGTAACATAAAATAACAGACTATATGAGCATTTAAAACTACTAAAATGACAAAAACTTGCCTAACTAAAATTAAAAAGAAAACTGAATATACAAATTAATTCAAAATACAACTAGTAACATGAGGTAGCTAACATATAACATATTTTGGCAAACAGCAAAAAAAATAAAAAATGTTAAAGAATAATCTTTATAAATCATTAAAGAATTGTAAAAGCCATAACTTGAAATATCATCCATCTGACAGGCTTAACTATATTTGCCTTGAGCTGTTATCTTCAGCTATTAAGAATAGATAGGGGATATATAAGGGCTGTAAACGGAGTATCGCTCATTAAATTAATTTCATGGTCATAGAATTAAGGATTAACAAGTGAACATCATAACGTTAATTTACAATGTTTGTTTTTAAATGAGGAAATAAGCTAACAGCTTTCACGTTTAGCAGTTAGCAAGCTACAGTTTACAGGTGATGCATTGATTCTCAGTTAGCACAGTGTTTCAATTATGAGTGTTTTTTTTATTTAAAATATATTTAAGACAACCACTCGGGGTCTCAGATTTGGCCTACCTTTTCTTCATATTTTTATCCGATTATACTCCTTGAAATCGTAGCTATCAAATAAAACAAATACGTTGGAGACCGTAAGTTGCCTAAATCGTCCCCGAATTTTATTTTCGTATTTATAAATATGTAGCGAGGAATATTCTTCTTTATTTCCGAAAATAGGGTCGCATGTACTTTAGATTTGTTGCTGTGTTCCTGCCAAAAAAAAAACGTACAGACAAAGCCAATGGAGCACAGATCATTCACAGTCAATTACCGAAAACATCGTTCATGCTCAAACCACTTTGAGCTGTCACTGACCGTAAATCGGTAAAGATTACACCATTTTCTAAATGACAACTTCATATTTACTTACTTGGTATACCTACGGTTATAAACATGATATTTAAAAATATCTATGTGCAAATACAAATATAGGAGAAAACAATGGCCAACAAATGCTATAGCCGTATTAATTCACAGCCCCTTTCATTATAATAGCAGGTTGAGGGCGAAATCAATTAGTTCACACGTTCAAATACACCATAATTGAGAATGGTCTTAAATGTCCGATTGAAAAAGACCCACAGAAGAAGTTTACGCCGGTTATCTTATCAAAACACAACTATTGTTTGGTCCCAAGAGTCCCTCTCTGTTCCAAGACTGCCAATCACCTTACGTGTTTTTAAAGCTGCAGTTGGCCAATGGGAGCGCTCCTTTACCCGGAAAAGCTTGCAGTTCGTCTTGTGTGCCAGATCGTTCAGAACTGCTGAACTCTACCTCTGCTGCTCTTTCGCAAGTATGGATTCCTGTTTTCTGATCGTCGTGTTTGTCTTTGCTTTAAGTTTTTCCAATGGAGAGAGAACGCTTAAGTTTGTTACTGTGGTGAGTATAACCTAATGCATTTATCCAGATTACTGCCAGAGTGTACCGAGTAACGTTAGTGCAGCTGGTTTGATAAGCTGGTGTGTGTCATATTTTTATGTATAACAAATATGTGTCTTCTGTGTGAATATGAGATTGTCATTTTCCCCCACGTTGTTGATGAAAGCTTTGCAATGATTACGGTATATTGGTCGATACTGGTCTTTTCTGTCGTTATCAGTCTACTAGTTTGATACTGTATCCAGAAGCAACGACGTGAATCGCAATATCTGCTGACATTTAGGCTAACCAATATTTGCTATCGACTGGTTTTAGCTCTGCTTGTTCTCGACTGTCTATGAGCTCAATCTCTGGCTTCATCACATGATTAGACATGTTGTCTATTAATTTAATTTTACCTTTTGATTCTGGTCATATTCTAATTTATGAAGCTCCATGACTTCCCAGTTCTCATGTCTTCTTAAAGCAATATAATCCCTTTATATAAGTTATCGACTTATATCTTAAAATCCACCTTGTTTAGAAGAAACAGCTTTTATCGATTTATTTTTTGATTGCAGTATAAAGAGTAAATTCTGGGCTGATTGTAAAAGTGCCTTCGTTTTTAGTCCTGCAGAAGTAAACCTCTCCTCTATTGTCAAAGATATTATTTTGTAATATGACACGTGTGATTTATTTCTTGATTATCTTGCTGACTTTATTATTTTGGATGTAAAATTTACATTAATAAAAAAAAATGTGTTTAATACCCATTGTCTTACACTATTTCTTTTTAAATTCAACCCTCTATTTTCATCCTTCCAAATTGTACACATGATAAAAATACCATATTTTTGATTCTGTGTTTTTCTTCTATTTGTGTATACAAATCCTTGTCCTTGTGTTGTTCTTATTATTGTATCAGATTTGAGTTTATTGTTTTCCTTCTTTTTGTCTGTTTCTGTACTCATTTCACAAAATAAGTGGTTTATGGTTAATTATGACTTTGGAGTCACTGCAAATGAGTGTGTTTTAACCCTATGGTTTTAACCAGAGGCTTGTGTCTTTTTAAGTGTGGTTGTGTTGTGTAACACTGCTATGAAGCATTCTTAGAAAACCCAATTTCTGTTTGGAAAGCGATACAGGTAAATCCACTTTATAGACTTTAAGTGTAAATGAGAGAAGATCACGGCTGATTTCTGTGAAAGGCAGAGACAAAGATAAAGAGATAGACTGAATCTGCTTATCCAATTAGAATGTTTATATACTACTTTGTGGCTCATATCCGGGTGTCAGTATGAGCACATGACAAGCAGGATTTGCAACTGCTAACTGCAGTTGCACAGTGTTGTTTGTCTTTCTGAACACGCACACATAAATCTCCAATACTCAGTCAAGTGTTTTGACTTCCTCTCTGTCAGCTCTATCGTCATGGCGACAGATCTCCAATCAAGGCCTATCCAACTGATCCCTACAAGGAGAGTGACTGGCCCCAGGGTTTTGGACAGCTCTCTCAGGTATGCAGACACACTCACACATACTTTATTGTCTTTATTATACTTTATTATTAATGAGTTACCTGCTACTTCTGGAGCATTTGGTTGTGCAGTAACGTGCTAGAGGCTGTCCTATATTATGTTTATAGAGTGCAACCGTCAGGTTCCAAAAGTAAATAGTCCATTCATTTTCTCCATCCCCTCATAATCAATGGTGTATGTTCTGTTGTCAGCCTGCATTATTTCAGCTTTTTTTTTTTTACCGCTGAGATTGTGGTGAGAGGTTGTGTCCTCGATGGACACATTTTCAATTTATTGTCACGTCATTTCAACATGCTAAAATACATTGACTGGGGTGACCCGCACCGTACATAATTAAAACCCTTTTTATAGAAAACTACAGTCCAGTTTGTGTACATTTTTGTAATAGGCACCAAACTGAGTGTTATTTCATCATCCTTTTGTATTTTTATTACTGTAACTCAATCTTTTCGATTTTCCAGGAGGGAATGAAGCAGCACTATGAACTAGGCCAGTTTTTAAAGAAACGCTACAGAGGATTCCTGAGTGAGGACTATGACCGCCATGAGGTCACTGTCTTTTACATTTCTGTCTAAGCATGTTAGTAAACGGATACACGAAGCTGCCAGACTTGTGCATTTAAATAGCATATGCCATCTTTGTGCTGCAGATATTCATCAGAAGTACAGATGTTGACCGGACTCTGATGAGTGCAGAAGCTAACCTGGCTGGCCTGTTCCCACCTAACGGTTCTGAGGTGTTTAATCCAGATTTGAAATGGCAGCCAATACCTGTTCACACTGTCCCGGCGAATGAAGAGAAGGTAAGACCTCACACTGATGCTCTGTTCCCACTTTTTTTTTTCACAATTTTGCAGCAAACTGAAACTTGGCCTGAACTCTCTTTAGTGTTGAGTTCATATTTGCACTTCAACAGTATCAGTAAATGTCTCTGGATGTTTGAAATCTATTTACATGGCCACATAACCTGCTTACAAAGTTTGCGTTTTCTTTTTTTTTCTTTTTTTTTTTTTTTGCTGTTGTCGTTGTCTTTCCAGCTGCTCTCATTCCCGCTAGAAGACTGTCCACGTTACACACAGCTCATGAACGAGACTGAAAAATCGGACATTTTTATCAACATGACTGACACTTACAAGGTGAGTCCACCTTGCAAAAACCCATTTATAATAGCATCTATGTAATTTAAAGTAATGTTTTTACAGCAATTATGATATATTGTTTCACAAAAGGTATCCTGGCGTTTTCTGAATTGTTTTTAAATGGTGATTCCCAGAGGAGGTTCAGTTTGGCTCATTAATATTTATTTGCGTTTTACTTTTTAAGTGGCTTTCACTGAAAATGAATAACATCCTTTACACCGTTTTAGAAGATATACTGTTTCAACACACAATTTAATAATAAAATAAACAAATATAAAACGAAAGTAAATAGTTGAGTACATAGTGTGTAAGTGTATGCGGCTTCATGTTGGACCCAATGTAAATATTTACTGTTTTAGACATATTCTAAACCATTGTCTCTTGAAGACAGAAGGATGTCTATTCCATTTCAAATCTTGCTCCATATTTTTTTTTCATGTTTGTTTGCGGGCCTTACAATTTTAGTATGTTCCATGTCTTTCAGTGTAAATGTAAATGCAATGTAAACCAATGGTTTCTACAATCATGGTTATGTCATTGTGGGTTTTTTTGCAGGCATTTATAGAAATGGTGAGAAATAAAACAGGACTGGAGACAGCCTCAATTGCGTCTATTTGGAGTGTTTATGACACGTTGTTCTGTGAGGTGAGTTTCACCTAGCACATTATTCACTTCATCTATGACTTCATCTAGTATTAAGAGACTCTGCCAGCCAATCTTTCCTGCTAAGTATTGTCTATATGTGAATGAATGATATATTAAAGACAGGGCGTATACAACTAATGTAGTTTATTATCAACCAACAAATTATTATATTTTGCAACAAATTTAAATATAAATTGTTTCTATATACATAATCAACATCTTTAATTCAGTAGTTTAATCTTTTGAATTAGATTTATTTAACAGTCTTGTACCTTTTGTCTTTCTGTCTGTTTTTCAAATACTTTTTTGCTTCAAATTAAAATTAGTGATGTTGTGATTCACTGCTTAGCTGGTTGGTTTGGTTAATGGCTTATAACACTTTAACAAAGACTTTCCTAAAATCCTTTTGGGAAAAGTGAATGGGAAAAATACTTCTGGAACCAACTCTGCTGGAAAAGTGAATATTTCTCTCTACAATGCCTTAGAGTCCAGTTAAGTTCTTTGTTGCCATGTGAGCAGAGTTAAGTAGTCAAGATAAGTAGACTGTCACTGTGAAGAGTGAGAGAGAGGCTTACTGGGTGAGGGTCATTCACAAGTCTGATGGCTTGTGGGTAAAACGGTTTCCTAGCGTATATGGACTCTTTCTTGATGTTGAGTGCATCTTCTGTACACTTTGTGGTAAATGTCTTGCAACGATGGCCTTTTTACCATAAGCCGAGTTACTGTTTCATCATTTTATTCCAGAGTAATCTATAGATGCTCAGAATCGATTAAATCAAGATCATGAATTCTGTGATTCTCCCTCCCCAGGCAAAACATGGGAAGTCACCTCCTTCCTGGGTGACGCCAGATGTGATGGAAACGCTGAAGGTGCTGAAGAACTTTGGTTTTCAGATTTTGTTTGGAGTCTATAAGAGAAAGGAGAAGTGCAGACTTCAAGGAGGTGAGAGCTTATTTCTGAGCAGAGCATTTTATTCTTTATTTTTTTTTATTATTAAATTTTAATTTAAAAATAAACAAATAAAAACAATAATACATTTACATTTATTCATTTTAGCTGACGCTTTTATCCAAAGCGACTTTCAATTGCTATACATCAGAGGTCGCACGCCTCTGGAGCAACTAGGGGTTAAGTGTCTTGCTCAGGGACACATTGGTGTCTCACAGTGGATTCGAACCGGGTCTCTCACACCAAAGGCATGTGTCTTATCCACTGTGCCATCACCACCTTCATAAAATTTAAATTCAAGAGAGAGGCAGAGTAGTTTTTCTCTTTTTTTGTGGACATTTCGAAGTTTGTTGTGCCAATCAAAGGAATAAGAAGACTGTTGAGGATTCTTGGCAGACCATTTTCATAGATGCACAGTCTGACACTTTATGCACACATATGCAAATCAGTGTTGTAGGAATTGAAGGGAAAGGCCGCTACCTGAACAGTGCAGGCAGACGTCAATGTTAGGGGTGTCACGATTTCGATATTAAATCGAAATCGATCGAAATTAATTCAGTGGTATCGAAATCGAAATAAAAAATGGTATCGTCGATACTGCCACGCCCCATGTCGCGTCCGTGATGGAAAGTTCGGATCGTTTTACTGACTCTATTGTCCAATCTCGTTCATCAAAATTAACTCAACTTTTTTTCTAGTCATTTCAGGGGCTTTAAATGTTATACTATTAAGTTATGTTACTTGTTTTTGTTATATTTTAAATTTGGCAATGGTGTAGTGTACATTGTGAACAAATTTATATTGCATAATGCATAAATGTGTAGTCTAAAAATTGCATAGCAATCTGCGCTTTACATTTTTTTTTTAAATCGAGAATCGAATCGAATCGTGACCTTAGAATCGATAACTTAATCGAATCGAGGATTTGGAGAATCGTGACACCCCTAGTCAATGTAAAGAAACAACGGACCGCTCCACATTCAGGCTGGAAATGTGCAGTACTGTGATCGTGTGACGCTTTGCTTATGCTCTTATTCGCAGGCCTGCTGTTAGATCAGATCATTAAGAATCTCTCAACCGCTGCAGTTCCAGACTCTAAACAAAAAGTGAAGATGGTGATGTACTCAGCTGTAAGTCATGTGTCACGTTCACATCAACATCAGCAGAACAGACTCCTAGACTTCCCTTTTTCAGTCAATAGTTTTCTATAAAAAAGAAGTGTTCTGTTTAGAGAAAGCAGTTCATGTAATGTTCTCTCATGCAACTCTTTTCTCACTAGCATGACACAACAGTTGTAGCTCTCCAGGAAGCCCTGAATGTCTTTAATGGCCTGCAGCCGCCTTATGCCTCGTGTCATCTAATTGAACTTCACCAGGACGATAACGGGTAACATGCTGTCTTGTGTTTTTCCTAAATTCATATTTCTAGAAAACATCTTGGATCAACCCAAACATTCCGTTGCTTGTCTCTGTTCAGGTCGTTTTCAGTGGAGATGTTTTATCGCAATGACAGCACTGTGCCCGAGCCGTACGCAGTGTCTTTACCGGGCTGTTCCCAGCGCTGCCCCCTACAGGACTTTGTGAACCTCACACTTGAAGTTATACCACAAGACTGGAATAAAGACTGTCAGATAAAGAAAGAAGCCAAAGACACTGGTAAATGCAATAATACATATTAATATATGGACTATAGAGTAAAGATGTGAATCTATAGTTATTAAAAAAATCTGTTTATATTGTTATATTTGATAGTTCTTTCTCATACGTGTGTGCAGAGGTCATCATCGGGCTGGCTGTGTGTGGATGTCTACTCTTCCTGCTGGTACTACTGCTGTTTCTAGTGCTATGCCGTCAAAAAGAGCCGACGGCTACCTATAGTTCAGTCGTAAATGAGAGCGACTCCTGACAATCATATCAGCTCCTCCGCAAAGAGGAACTGTGGGACAGTGAAGAGGACCTATGAGGACACAGCAGCAACTGAAACTCTAAGCCAACTGAAAAGACTTTAACTTTGGCCACACAATTTATTTTATTTGGGGAAGACTTGGTGATATTTTATTTCTTGGAACTTCAGTTGTTTCAAGAGCAAATGGGGAACCAAGAGTTGTGATGGCGTCAATAGCATCAACGAAACAATGCTTAGCGCACGACTCTGTAACTTTACAATAGTGACTGGGTGTCATTTTCTCTGGGCTTTTGTTGTAATGAGAGATTGTGCACAAGTGTCACGAGGAGGATCTGAAAAAGTGGACTAGACTGAAGCTCCCCGAGAGGTGTGTTCTCTCTGAAACACAAGGACTGTGGTTGTCCCCCTGATCCATTAGTTCTAGTGTACCTATGAGTCTAGTGTACTTGATGCATTAGCCTAAAGATTCAGGTGGGGAAATTAAAGACTACTGGATGCATATTGAGGCCTTATAATGCACTCATGGAATTTTTCACTCCTTTTTTTAACGTGATTATCTCCTGATTTACAGCCATAAAGCAGTTTTGATGAGAACATTTAATAATAACAGCATTCTGATATGAAGAACAGTGCTCTCAGGTTAAGCTCAAAAGAGCCGTATTGAAGGAATTTGTTTTAATCTGGTGTGTATTTTTTTTTTTTTTTGTCTTTTAAAGCTGTAGTATACGATGTTGAAAATCGGTCGAGAGAGCCTGAAACAGGGGAAGTTTTGAAAAACTCATCCCGCCTCTCCACACACACCCCCCTCCCCTCTGCTACCTGATCCCTCCCACAGGGAAACGAATTGAACAACGTCACTCAATCAAGTTGTCATCATCGGAATGACACGTTTGAGATCACGCCAACGCAAGATTAGCAACACATGAAATGTTCTACACTACCCACCACCATAAGTATGATATCAATAGTATTGCTAAGGTTTTGAGTAATTGTTATAGCAGCATACAGCGCATCTTTTTGAAATTCCGATCGGCTCGAACAGAAACCCGCTAGGCATATACTGCAATATATTCAAGCACTTCAAGAAATATATTTACTTTGAACCGTGATACAGGTGATGCTAAACAGCTAACATTCCAATGCCGACCGGCAGCATTAGCAAGTTTTCAGACTGATAAAAAGCTATTTATGTAACACGTCACACCATATAAGAGTACAAATAAATGTTTACCTGCTCAACAAAAAGTCAGCCGTGTCAGCGTCGGTCTTCAGTCCCAGATCTCGCTGAAGTTTCCTCCATCGGTCAATGGTGAACCCTATATTTATCCTACTCAACTTTCGGCGTTCTTCACATTTTCTTTTCGTCTCTGCTTTTTCCTCAAACGACTTTCTCTTCCGTCCTAACTTTCTTGTAGGGGCAAGCAGGGGACGCTTGCTGGTGTATTTTTCGTTGTTATCCATTGCTGTCTGATGTGCTACTTAGCTACCATGTGCGGTCACCTGCTAACGTGCGCGATTCTCATGACGCAGAAGGGGGGCGCGGTCGGGCGTGGTTGGGCGCGGTCGGGGTGGAGACGCGAGCTCCAGGCGGAGTTTCAAGTGTAGCTGGTGATTGGATGAGAGCAGTTGACCAATGTAGCTTTGCGCTCGCAAAGCTTCCATTGGTCAACTTTAATGTGGCTTTACAGCCAATAGAGTGAATGGATTTTTTTCGTTCTTTTTTCTATTTATATTGTTAGGATTATACTATATAACCATAAACAGCATCTAAACGAGGATACTGACAATGAACAATCTTTGAAATCGTATACCCTAGCTTTAACATAATGATCGCCTGACTCTATGAATGCAAATAAAATGTTAATTCTCCGTTATCATAAATGTTTTCATACATATTTCCAGGTGTATCATACTTAAAACAAGTTATTGATAGATAGACAAACACTCCCAGTAAGAATAAAACAAATCATCACTATTAAATGTTAATAGCAATCTGTCCAAATTGTTCTACTGTCTCAAATCTTTTAAAATCAATATTTTGTTTGTTTTTAAAGATTGTCTCAAGTTTCAATGTGTCAGTGCACATCTCAATATAGAACATATGCTGTATTGACTAGTTGATGAAATTGTGATGCTTTGAGATGTACTTAACTGAAACAGATAACATTTTTTTTTAAATCCTTTTTATTTTCATCAAATAGACAAATAATGTTTGACAGGACAACGGTTTTAAATGCATGTAATAGGTCATTAACATCTTGTTAATAGTCAAAATGGAGAAGAAAAATAAAAAAGATTTCTACCAATAATATAATCCAAAGTTGACTACTGGTGTAAAAAACAAATATACCTCTGTTTTGAATATGGGGGTCCCCTCAATATCTATGTTATTTGAAGACTTGGGGCCTAATTTATAAAGACATGCATAGAATGGTCCTAAATGTGAACATATTTCCGAAATGTTCCCATGAATGATTTATAAAACGTCTGTATGCGCAAAATGTTCTTGTGAACAAGCACATCAGCTACGCATATGCATATTGTATAAATCCCGATTTCACACTTAGGACCTAGGATGAAATTTATGGAATTTAGGATTAAATCTGATCAAGTGTGTTTTATAAACAAGGCCCCTGGTTTCTCCAGGTAGTGCGATATCATGAACACACCAGAAGTGTGTAAATGTACAAGACTGAAAGCATCCACACTGCAAATGTTTTTACACATTCACCCCAAAATGAATTACACCATTTTGCAATTAATGTACGTTTTGACAAGTTCATATAGATTTTTTAATAGGAATGTTTGTCCACCTATAAGTAGACCTTTATCTGGACCAGTCCAGATCAGTGCATTGTTTGAGAACATAAAAAAAGTCAGTAAAAACTCACAACACAAATTATGAAACTTCGTTCAAAAGACACCAACCATTTTCCCTTTCTGTAGTGGGGTTCATTCATTCTTTTGTCTTTATCATATTCTTAACTTCTTGGTGCAACATCAGGCTGGGTTGAGTGACCCTGGGAACATCTCAAGTGTTTTTCTTTACTATCTGGAATGGATTACAAACTCCAAATGTTCAGTCTCACCTCTGTGCACTTCCATGACACACAGAAAATGAGACTCAGCAATCTTAAAAGCGGTTTAATGTCTCTACTAGAACACTTCACATGCTAAGCACCATTAAAAACATTAAGGATAACACTAAACACACATGCACACATAAAAAACTATTTTTGCTGCACCCCATTAAGCTTGCTCTTTTTTAAATGCCGCTCTGACCTTTAACCTTTAACCTCAACATTCAATTGTCAACAGTGGCACGGGTCACTGCATGGGTTTACCGTCACAATCTAGGCATTAACCTTTTGATGGACAGCCATTAAGATGTACATGTTATTTGATACACAGAGAGTAAAGTAAATCAGAAGGGAAATGTTGATTGTCTGTTTTCAAGGTCAAAGTTCAGGAGCGTGTGAGGTAAGGCTCGGATCAGGCGATGGCTTTGGCCTCAGGCAGGAAGGCCTCCCAACACTTCACCAGCTGGTTTAAGATAAATAACAATTCATGAAAGACTATTCAATGATGCTGTATGTAAAACACACACTCACTTACCCGATGCTGTGTGTGAAGAAGGGACGCCAGGTATTTCACTATGTGCTGTTTGAAGTCTCTGGCTTTCTCTTTCTGTGACAGAAAAGAAAATATTATATTTTCAATTTTGTGCTGTACACTAGATTTGCACAAATTATCATTATTTGGCTATGTAAAACTTTTGACAAGTACGATCACAGCGGAACAAATCTGTGTTGGCGCTGCTGCTGAGCCAGAGAGAGCAGTTGTCTTGTATAGGTATGAAACAGCTTCATAAACAGTCTTTTCAACCACACAGTTACATTATTTCTGTTACAACTGGGATTAAATTTTTTGGGATATAAACACTGGTGTCTAAGGTAGTTAAAATAGACTAATTCGCTAAATATGACTAAAAAACTAAAGTAACTTATTGTCTCGTTACATCAGTAAATCCAAATGAATTACTTAAAAATCATACAATGTGATTTTCTGGATTTTTGTTTTAGATTCCATCACTCACAGTTGAAGAGTACCTAGGATAAAAATACAGACTTCTACATGCTTTGTAAGTGTGAAAACGTGCAAAATTGGCAGTGTATCAAATAATTGTTCTCCAGTGCACAGTGCTCTATATACACTGTATATATATATATATATATATATATATACAGTATATATATATATATATATATATATATATATATATATTCATTCAACAGCAAAAAGAAAATTTAAAAAAAAAAAAGGTTTGAAAAACATGATGTCATATACGTAAATGACTGCATTTTCATTTTTGGGTGGACTATCCCTTTTAGCAAGACTTTAACAAGTATTTTACTCTGCTGTTTCTCTGGTGTCCTCTTTCTATTTCTCTTGGAAATATTCAACTAATATGCCATTATGTTTGTTTTGCAACACATCTTACCTCAAATCTGAGCACTTCTTTGCGCACAGTACAGGTGACTCTTTCTAAATCTCTCTCATACTGACTGACTTTAGACTCCCACTGCACAGAAACAAAGAAAACAGCTTAACATGAACAGCAAATTGGTGACCAGCTCTGCTAAACGGAAGTCTTACGAACTGTACATGTGGAGTGTTGTACATGAAGCATTCACTGATAAGGTTTAACCTCATTTATGTCATCTTTAGCCTGCTGCAGTTTCTCAGGTTTGTTTGCCCAGAGCAGTTTGGCCTCAGCCTCTCGTTTCTTCTGAAGTGTGCTCTGAGCTTCCTGCAGACGCTGCCATACTTTCATCCTCTGCTCAAAACAGCACTGAAGGCAGCAAAGAACACAGTAAACAACATCATATTTCTTATGTGGTTGGTTCTGACTGCTGGTTTTGGGTTATGTGGTTGTGCTCTCTAACCCTCACGGCCCCCAGGAGTCTGACGTAGTCGGCCAGGAGCTCGGCGAGGATGAAGAAATCGCTGAAGGCCTGTTGCTGATGCAGCTGCTCCATCTTATCCTCTACTTCCGCCAGCTGTGACAGCGCACGAGACAATGCAGAGTTCTCCTCCACACTGCCCAGCATGGCCACACTCTTACTGAACACCGCTGTGTTACTACACAACTCTACGAGAGGAGAAAGACACTAAGATGCTGTGTGACGGCATGAACCTGGAAGATTGGCTTCGCAGTGTAGTTTTTACTCTCACCTTTCCTGTGGTTTACTAATGAGTCAACAGCAGCATGCAGCCTCCTCAGCAGCTGCTCCTCATTCTCCACCTCCTGCAGCTTGCTCTCAAACCACTGACACACACGCAGACGTGTCAATCACTAGCCAAATGCAACGTCCTGGGAAAATATATGCTTTAGAAGTGCACAAACGGAGCTCATCTTACATTATCTGATTCGTTCATTTTTATGGTCATCTTATTCACTGCATCCGACGCTCTGTTTATCATCTTTAGCAGGCCAGGTCCACTCAAAGTCTGAGTATTTACTGCCCTGGGCAACTAAAACACACACACACATACACACACACAAGTTTAAATCTAAAATGTGCCACCACAAAAAATACTGTACAATGTGTCTAAAAATATGATAAAGGTGGTGACCTCGTCTCTCTCTAAAAATTCTCGAACATCTGGGTCCTGCAGCAGAGATGGATGGGCCACTACTCGCTGTAGATACCTACAGAAAATATAAACACACAGTAAGTAAATGTAACCAGTAAAAATAAAACAAACGTGAAACATTTTATGATAGAGGTCAATAAACGTAGTGTTTTGCTGATGGAACATTGAATGCTATATTTTGTGTGTGTGTACAGTGCAGTAAAGTAACACTGGAAAAATAAAAAGGAAACTCCTTACTCCAAGGTTTAATGTGTCTAAATATATTGCCATGATTAACAATCTTTCAAATCTTTATCCTCAATTTGATGTGTACTTGGCTACCAGATACCTTTGAGAAAGGATCACTGATGATAAATGGCAGCTCATATTTGCATATTCAAACATTGACTTTTTAGTGTAAAAGTCTTTCTCTTTTCCTGGTTGTTATAGGACAAATATTTGTATTTTTGGCTGCACAAAAAAGCACTTTGGATTTCCTACATTCGGACTCTAGAATGCCCCATCACACTAGGGAAAGACTAAGAGGTTTTCTAAACATATTCAATGCATCTAAATGCATTGAAAGATGCAGTTTACTGTTTTCACGTGATGTCACACCCACCAGGAGGGCAAAAGGCCTTCCGGAGGCCTATTGCGTGTTAAGTTTACATTAGAAACCATTATAACGAAAGCACTTAATATGACATTGAAATGGCATCTGATTGCCTGCGTATAGTATGCATCATCATTAAGGTGTATACTGAATTTGATCTTTTAAAATCACTGTTTTTTGTCCCGCTTGGTTGAAATACTGCAGTTTGTTCACAGACCATCTCATTCTACTTTTGAGAGGTGATCTAAATATTTGTGGCTTGAAACAGATGGAAAAACTGACAGGCCCGTGCAGCAGTCATGTGACTGAAACCTATGAATTGGTTGACCTCTTTTTTTTTTGTGTATGTATTATTAAGCATGCGTTCACCTCTCCAGCGCTGCTCGTCTCTTTTCCACAAACTCTGCTGAGGACGAATCCTCCTTCCCTACCTTCACTTTAGTCATCCCTGTGACAACAACAAACCACACGCTCAGTCAGAAAATCACACCAGACTGCTGCGAACAGACAGCTCAGAGTGAACATTCTCAGGAATCCAGGCCTTTGCAACTCCACTAAACCAGGGGTAGGCAACGGCAACGTCAGTCCCGGAGAGCCACTGTTCTACAGAGTTTAGCTCCAACCTTGAAAAAAACTCGCCCGTCGCCCGTAGCCCTATGGTGCGTTCACGTGCTATGGAAAATAGGATATTTTCCACTTGTGAACTGGTATTTACCAGTGTGTTGCGTTCAAGTGCTTTTGTTGTCGTAATGTGGTAAAAAGATGGAGATCCAAACATGTTATTTAGATAAAACTATTTTAGATTGCTTAAGTCATCTGCAATAGCAAGAAAATGATTTATCATAACTCAAAAGGTAAATAACATGTTGTATATTTTCTAGATCATATATTTATTTTTACCATTCACGACTCTCGCGGTGCTCTCCGCCATTTTGAAAAGGTCAAAGTTTATCTCATCTCGGCAACTCGTCCATCAAAACATTCTACGAGTTGCCCAATGGTACATACCACATGAGGGGGTGTCCATGTGCATTTTCCACGTCGGCTTTTGGTATTTACCATAATTACCATAGCACATGAAGTGAACGCACCACTAGTAATCCTGAAGAAATTGATTAGCTTGTTCAGGTGTGTTTTGTTAGGATTGGAGCTAAACTCCGGAGTCCGGACCGACGTTGCCAACCCTTGCACTAGGCAGAGCCAGAGTGACCATGAGAGCTTCTTTACCCACAACGCTCTTCTGAGGTGGAGGTGGGATGATGCAGCCCAGCAAGGAATGTTTGGCTGACATCTTCTCATAAAGTCCCAGGAAATCACTGAAACGTCGACGCACTGTGAACGTCTTATTGTGGAACATAGGCAGTGTAGTCTGGAGAAAGACAGAGAAGCATAGAGAAAAGGAAATATGCTGATATATAAAGCTTGAGCAATCCAAAAAAAAAAATAGTAATAAGGAAAAGTTTTTATGAACCTGAGTTGAAACTTTGTAAGACATGTAGGCATTCATGCCATCTCCTGCAACACAATGATGTAAAAAAAAAAACACACACAGTCACTATAGCTCTCAACTGAACATTCAGAACAAGAGGTTCGACCAGTGGTTCGTGACCTTTTCACTCCACATTGTCCAAGGAAATATTTTAAGGCCCACCCATCGAGGCTAAGATATTTCCAGGTACTACTGCGGTAATAATGACAATCCTGCTTGTTTTCTATGAGTGTCAATAGGTAAATTGTTATTTATAATTAATGTTTTTATTTCAGAAGTGTCTGAAATTATTCAGAAGAACTGTATGTTCTATAAACAACATATTTAGCATTTTAATTAAGTTCAAATATTTCAATACAAATAATTCTAAAATGTAATAAATAAAAAAACTTTTTTTAAAACACTCCTTTGGAAGTTTGCTGAGGCCCCCTACTGGGCAACTGGTTGAGAAGCTCTGAAGACATCAGCCAGAACTAGAGAGCATTCTTTTACGCAAGCGTAGGCACTAACATTTGTAACTTGAATGTGTAAGGCTTCTGGTGTCTTCTGTTTTATAATTATTATTTGTTTATAGCTGTTTTCTTTTAGCTGTACAAAAATAGTCCATTATGCTGCTTGATGTTGCAAACTGCTATTTGTTATCATGCTATTTAAATGTACCATAAGATATTCTTCTAGTTGTTTACCTAAAGTGGATGATGAATCAGAAGTCTTGCACATTCACTGAAAATCGCTTACTTCTGCATTGAAAAATAAGGTGGATAAGATACCAATTTTCTCAGGGTTTGTGACTGAGATGTTCAGCTCAAACTGGTCTCCACTCTCTTCCTCCTCCAACTGTTAAAAGTCCATCAGCATTCAGTTAGAAATGAGAATACATACATAAATAATACATTAATGCAAATGAAGGCACATGACGGGTCTTGTTTCAGTACCTCCTCCATGTTCTTGGTGACAATGCTGGATTTGAGTATGGAATTAGGGACATGTGAGGTGTTGCAAGCCGATGCAGTCGGGCCAATAATCTCTCTCCTGCCTTGACTTGTGGTGTTGGTGAGTGTCAGTTCGACAGTGGCCTCTGGAGTTTGAACAAATAGAAAAGATAAAGCACAGTGGTGTAATGTATTTAAGTAATGGTACTTCACTATATTTTAGTATGGTTGTATTTTGAGGAATCTGTAATTTACTTGCGTTCTGTTAAATCTAAGTACTTGAATGTTTATTCAGTTATACTTACAAGAAGAAAAAAAAATACTTTTTACTCTATTACAATTTCATGTAAATGCATGTCATTGTAACCTAAAGCTTTCCTCAGTGATTTAAATATACAGTATATTATCCTAATGTGACTAACAAGCCAGTCAAGAATCATGCACACATAATCTATCCCTTTCAGACATACGTTCAGCTCTTAAATTTTTTTTTATAATAACCACTAAAATCACTATATTCAAAAGTCAAAAAATGTACAGCTAACATCTGATAATGTTAGCTGTAAATATTCAGATAACAGATTTCAGGGTTTTGATTTCAGTTTAACATCGGCTCAATCCTAGTTTCTTACGTAGTTAGATCAAGTGATTTTTGACAGGGCTATTAAAGTTTTAGGTTTGGTTTTAAATCTTGCGTACAAATTAATTGTGGGTAGTACGTTCGTACTTTCTCCAAACTATTTAGGCTAGGTAGTAGGTACTTACCGGTAATAGTTTTAAGTGATGTTTTCTTTGTTTTTTTTTTTTTTGTTTTTTTGCATTGTAACTGTACTTTACCTTAATTAAAAATTCTCAGTATTTGTTTTACTCCTCAGATTAAGCATCTTTACATAATCGGCGTTTCACTGTCATGCTATTTTAAGATAGACTCCAGAAAGCAGTTCAGTTGCCATCGAGCCTGCATGCAAAATTACATGTCATTAAATATGTATTGCTCGTTTTGGAGTAATGGAGCAGCAATGGAGTGGTGAGAAATACCAGTGAACAGATCCAGCTCTTCATCAGAGTGAAGGCCATTAGTTGCGTGATGGACATCGGTCCTGATGTAAGAGCCCTCCTCACTGAAGATATCGCCCTCATCAGGAGCTGATGTCGGTGTGATCGGTTTACTCTGCAAAGAGATGAACACATTGTCACAATAACAGCTGATAACCGTGACATAATTACAGTTCGTGCGTCTGTTGAGCTGCATTATTAAGCGCTGCATACATTGAATACGCTATCAGCTAGCTTCTGTCAAATGACACTTAAATATTCCCACATATGAATTCACCAGATGATGAAAAAAAAAATGTTATTCATTGAGAAACAGGTGTCTCACTCTCGCGCCGGTGAATATGTCCTCGCCTTCATCATCGTACTCGTCGCTGTCCAGCACTCGAGCGTCTAATTCACCCTCCTGATCTTCATTTTCAGGGAAAGGAGGAGGATTCCGCCCGCAACTGCCTGACATCGCTCGTGCCAACCAAAGAAAATGTAATATGTGTATCAAATAATAACCCTAACGGGTCAAGTCTTGAGGTTGGCCTAATTTCTACCTGTCTGTATGTTACAGGTAAACAGGGATTGAATTTCTCTGCTAGGTAACCTCAGCCTACTTAAAAACAGCTTCGGACGGCTCTGCGCTCAGGCTCAGGCTCAGTAAGAGCGCTGGAGCGACACTGCCACATCATGGTCTGGAGCGATTACTACAGCTACTTCAACAACGACACCCACAGATGACACCCATTCAGGAGACGTCGGTCACGTAGACATGACATTCAAGCGATATATTTTAAGAGTACAACTACATAATTAAGTACACATTTCTCGTCTCAGTTCATCATGGTTTTTTTTTTTGGTGGATTGTATAACCAGTTTTACTTCAAACAAACAGGCCAATATACATACATACATATTTTAAGCTATAGAAAATAAAAATTAGTTGTACTCTATATTTGTGTAAAAATTGTGAATTTGTGGTTACAGTGGTTTGGTTTAACTATATTTACTATGGTTTTGGAATCATGATGGTTCAACGAAAAATGAAAATTCTGTCAGTAATTACTCACTCTCATGTCATTCCAATCCTGTGAGACTTTCGTTCATCTTCGGAACACAAATTAAGATATTTTTGACTAAATCTGAGAGCTGGATCACTCCATAGGCTTCTAAGGGATTGAAACTTGCCGGCCCAGAAAAGTTATTAAAGAAATCATTAAAAATAATCCGAAGATGAACAAATATCTCACGGGGTTGGAACAACAAGAGGGTGAGCAATTACTGACAGAATTTTCATTTTTGGGTGAACTATCCCTTTAATTTTTGTAAGTATTTGCTTAAGAAAAAGAGACAACCCTACATCACATAAATTTGCAAATGATCTGTTTAATAAAATACATTTTAATCTCATGATTCAACATTATAGTTGATTGAAAACAATTTAACTGTACAGTAATTAGTGGCTCATGATCTTCAAACACATGTGCATTTACAAAAAAAATATATTCTTAAATATATTTCTATGAAACTCTTAAGATATTTGCATCCATCCGGTTAATGTTTCTCCCGATGTCAAAATTGGATAATTCTAAATTCGGTGAGGAGGGCGACGATGAGGAAGACAATGTAGAAGATCAATAGAAAAATGCCATAGGCTCTGTTCAGGTGGAAACACTGAAGAGGAACCAGTATGAAGGAGAGCACCAGAGACAGACCCAGCGCTCCTGAGAGAACCCAGCACAGCACCCCCTCTGGTTCCAGCTAAACATACAACAGAACACAGATCAAACTCCATTACTCAGTTAAACTAATATTCAGCTGATTAAAAGCTTGCAACACATTCTCAAGTAAACGCCAGAAGATTGTACAGCAGATAGCATCCAGACATGCATTGTGTATAGAGTGTGAGGCATACCATCACAACGTTATTATTCTGAAACATTTGCAGCAGGCAGCCCAGACCTACACCAAACAGCATATCTTTATGCAATGTTAAAGGCATACAAAACACACTCTGGATATTTACAATTCGGTCAACTATTGATATAGTTTAACCACATACACAAAAAGGAAAACTTTTTGCAAAAGGATACTAAAGATAATGCCACCAAAACAGGCTGAGATAGCCATCCGTGGGTATCCCTTACGGGCTATAGTAATGTCTGCAAAGCAATCTGTGAAAACACAAACATATTATCTGGTCTAACAGATGTAATTACATTACACTGTATAATGTCCTACTGGTGATCCTTTAAAGTATTAAAAGTTATCTGTAAAAAAAAAACTAACACATAAATTACCATTAGTACTTAACAGTGCCAACAAAATATTTAAACAATACTATCTTGTAGTTGCAAAATCTTTTTTACTTTCACTTCGGGTCCTACAACTGGCTATGAGCAAAAAATAATAGGAAGACAATGTGCCACGTGTGAATTTATGTTGTGAATGGGTATGTACCTCCGATGCTGTTGCCCCAGGCTAACAAGGTGAGTCCCAGTACAGTGTTGCTGAGTCTGAGAACAATCCCCAGCAGATGCAGCACACTGACAATCTCAGCCGCCACAGAGCTGATCCACAGAGCACTGACCACAAAACCTAGCAATGAATAGAGCTACACATACACATAGAAAATTCAGCTTTGCCTTTACAGGAAATATCATTTTAAATTACATTTAAGAATTATTATTATTAAATGATCATCATTATTCAATTACATTTGAAATATTTCAATATATTAAAACAGTTCATGTAAATTATTTTTATTGTATTTTTGATCAAATAAATGAATACTATTTGTTAAGTTTAAAACCTTTGAACAGTAGAGTACATTACTGCAAATATGCATGTGAGCTATGAAGCTTTATATTGGCAGCATATTTCAACCATAATAAAAAGCAGACAGAACTAAAGATTCATACAAAGTGATAACTAGGAGGATGATCATTTGTGGTAGTGAAGAAGACGACGGCTGAGAGGAAGACTCCAATGCAGACTGTAAGCAACCAGACAGGAAATTCTCCTTCAATGAGGTATAAGCCATCTTGAATGAAAAAGAATGAATGTCTCTTTTAATCATATGCACGTTACAGAACGTGAAGTGATTACACAATATCTGCATTAACAGCATTTATCTTTTTGCATACAAGAGGAATTTCAGTTCCTCTGGCCGTTCTAATGACTGCATATAGGGGTGACATAACAGTACCTTATATGCGCACATAACATAAAAGACTGCTGTTACACAGTTTTTTTCTTATGGTTAAAAACAAAACAAAAAAACAAGCCGACTCACACTTTCCAGACTGGAATATGAGCACACACACCAGAGGCCCAGTGATTATTTGCAGACAGTTAAGAGGCCGTTTCCAGTTGTGATCCTCCTTATCTGTGTCCACCACAGGAACGGTCAACAATAACAGCACTTCTACAGGCACCTAACACAGTCCGAAAGACAGGAAAAAAGGAACTTCACCTTAAAGTTGGCATGAAAAGGAAAGTAAAACGGCTTCTTGAACAAGAATAAAATGTAGTGCGGGACTTGTGCATTTTGGCCATCAGGAATTAATTAGATGGTTCTGGTTTGCTATTGCTGTTATCCCATATGAGACAGATTGTCCCATCTTACGCCTCATCAAAGAGATGTCATTGCAAGAGGAAGGGGACTTATTGCAATATTCTATGAAAATATTCAGAGAATATTCTATGATTTCATTGTGACTTTAAAATAACATTTGCATGTATATAAAGTTCCCACCATGCACCAATTGGACAATTTAAAAAAAGAGGTTACTAGAGGAACATTCACTCATTTAAAACCAGGAAGTGATCATGAAACATTCACATTTTCACCTTGATCACTTTGAGGACTCTGGAACTCCAGTGCCGTCCCCTCCAGGTCCGGCTGTCCACTGGGTTAATAGCATTCAGGAAGATCTGAGCAGTAGATTGATTGTAAGGCAGCAAAGGCTCATACTCTTCTCCATCTGAAACATACATGTAAGAATCACACACACATGCACATTCTGAATTATGAAAGAAACACGATGAAGAGTGGCATTTCAAAGCCAGTCAAGCCATAACATGTAATGTCTGGGCGGAAAGCAACACTTTCACACCATACAGAACTTCCTCAAAGATGCAAACATATCTTTCACTGTTAAAGGGGTGGTTCACACCAAAATAAAAATTCTGTCAGTAATTACTCACTCTCATGTTGTTCCAACCCCGTAATACTTTTACTCATCTTGGAACACAAATTAAGATACTTTTGATTAATTCTGAGAGCTGTCTCACTCCTCCATAGGCTTAAGGGATTGACACTTGAAAGGGATTGAAACTTTTCTGGGCCGGCAAGTTTCAATCCCTCAGAAGCCTATGGAGGAGTGAGACAGCTCTCAGAATTAATCAAAAATATCTTAATCTGTGTTCCGAAGATATACGAAAGTCTTGCGAGGTTGGAATAACATGAGAGCGAGTATTTACTAAAAGAATTTTCATTTTGGGGTGAACTATCCCTTTAACTAAGCAGATGGGAACACACACTTGCAAAACATATTTATGAAAGTTTGTGGAGTTTAAAACAACCACACACCTACGTAACCCATGGAAACTCCAGCTATTAAGTTAGCCAACATAGTTTTAAGTTGAGAGGAAGTGACCCACCGTCTGCTTGTATGTTGCCACTCTGAGTTTCTCTAAATGAATCAGACGGGAGAATCTCTTCTACAAGTCAAAAACAGCAATCATTAATCTCTGCTCACTAACACTGTTATTAGTCAAACATCATGTATTTTATTTCATAAACTACAATAACACTTTATTTAGATAAAAGTTCTGACAGAGCTTTGTATGAATGTGTAAATAGTGCAAAATAAAATTATTATTCAACATCAGACAGCTTAGTTGCTCATATTTTGAAAACCAAAAAACAATAGTTACATGACATTACAACACATTTTAACATTTATTTAACTTAAAACCAGATAATAACAAATAATCGATGCTCCCAATTGAGAAATTGTAATGAGACTTTAAGAGGGTAAAATGTGTGTGATGTGTTTTTGGAATAATAGCGCTCAGTGCTGCCAAAAACTGGAATGTCTCCTCACCGTGTTCTCTGCCTGAGCTCTGTGCCGATTCATTTAGTTGATGCTTCTGACGATTGTAAACATATGCACTCACAATCACAGTCAAAACATATGCAATATACAACCCCAGATAACCTGCAGATAAGAGGAAAAAAGTGGCAAAAGAGACAAATGTTAGACACATAGTCATATATTTCTTCCAAAAATTTGAAATATTAACATTTGAACTGGTAACCATATATTCTACTACATAAATGTGTCAATTTTGGGTAAATGAATAATGGTGATCAGACCCACGGCTTCTCCCATGGAAATGTGGCCTTTGTATAGGATGCTGAAGGTCCAAAATACAGCCGCCATGTAGAAAATGACATCGCGAAGGAATGGACGGGATGCCACAGTGAAAGGTTTAATCAGAGCAATGCTCCCAGCTACCACTGTTGTAACAAAGATTCCTGCCCCTAGAAGAAGAAAAAATACAGTATGTCATAATAAAGTAGGGGGGGAATCCCAATTCATCAAGTACAACAAATGGTGTATATTCATTGTATTGAACATGTAAATGAATCAACATTAAATACATGAACACATACTGAATACTATATACTGAAAAGCACCATAGTTATAACAATACTACAGAGAACTTCGTGTTTTTTATGGTTAATGGACCTGTTCACACAATTAAATGTCAAGTTTGTAATTACTGGAGCAGCAACTATGTGAGGGCCAAATGTCCTCACTTATATAGTGAAATACTATGACAACTGACTAGTGACGATATTTTACTAGTCCTCACTAGTTAAAAAGGGTTATAAACTAGCCAAATCATGTTTTTATTTAAATCTAGTTTTTTACATGTTTCTGTGAGGGTTGTGTTTAGGGGTAGGATAAGGTGATAAAATATTGAACACGATACAAAATCAATGGAATTCTATGCAGTGTCCTAACTAATAGAGTGAAATGTGTCTGTAAGGATTTTTGCATGTTTAAAGGTGCAGGTTAAAAAGTGCTGATCTCTCACCAAACAAAGCTCCAACAGCAAGACCAGCAGTCTGAGGGTGAGAAAAAGCAGCCATGGCACTGAACACATCTGGAGCACCATTTCCAAGTGCCAGGAATGTTACTCCCTGTCCCATTCAGTCATGGAAAATGATAAAATAAAAAGAAAATATGCCAACACAGAAAATCACAGCATCATTTTGGACCATTTCCAGTAACCAAAACACAAACAGATCACTTGGGATTCCACTCCGTCACACACTACTTGACCAATACACACCCCTTTCAGTCATGCACACACTTTAATCACTCAAACAGCACAACATACTCTTCTCAATCATGCACAGACGTCAAGAATAAACAGTATTAGACTCTAAACAAACACTACCAAGAATGACACGGCCTTGGCTAACACTGAGGGGCATATGACCTACAAACAGACTCATTGTTTTTATATACTAGTTGCTTAGCGTGTTGTGATATTCTCTTCATTCCAGGACTCAGGAGTTTATAACTGCTGTGGTTGATAAGGACAAAGCAGAAGTTCACAGGAGTAATTAACCTCCTCAACCTCTACAAAATGAGGACAAATTACAAGGAACAGCTGATCTGAGCATTAATGTTTGCCATGTTTCAAACATTTAAAGGATACGGCCACATTATGAGTCAGTCTCAGTGAGGAGGAAATGGCTGAAAGATTTGGGCAGAAACTGAAAAAAAAAAATATATATATATATATATATATATATATATAAATCAAAATACACATTATAAGCTATACACATTTGAATAAAATATTCTGTTCTTTATAGATTGTAATCATTGTAAATGAATTTTGCAACCAAATTATGAATTAACTGACTTTATGACCCTCAAAAAGCAGAATTTTTACAAAATAAAGATTCAAATCAAAATTCTAAAGATAAATGAAAAACGTTACCTCTGTCACATGAATAAATAGGGAAGTAAAACCCAGGTCATGGCCAAAGACTTGATTGTTAGTGCCATGTGATCACATAAATAGAAATGTTTCCAAAGTGTTACAATTATTATTTATAAGTTTTAATCTATTGCTAATTTGTATCAATTCTGACAGCCCTAATTATCAAATTGAAGGCACAACACAAATAGAATGCAATGTAATAAACATGCCAAATCATATTCACTCTATAAGTAAAGATTACACCCATGCCACGCGCACACACAACCAGCACTTAACTTATGCTTAATTCAGTCAGGCTCAATTATTGCAATTCAATGATTATGACTGTACCAAGCAGAGAAGAATGTTGGGAATATGTGGAAGTGGAACATAAGCCTCAGAGTTTATTTTGTCCACACACTGAAAGTTAATGGCAACATTCTTCAAAATATCTTTCACAGAAGAAAGTAAGTCCCTTAAGGGCAGGGGCAGCAGTGATCCCCAGTATTTTCTCAAATACAAAACTCACAAGTCTGATGCAATCAGCCCGAGAACGAGGAACAAAACAAACAGCCAGATTACCTGACAGGAAGAAAAGAGAGAATGAGGGAAAGTTGACCAATATATAACATCAAATTACAATCGATTGATAGATAATGATTAACTTACACAACATTCTCTGTTGTGTGAACAGTTTCAAAAGAAACTAAGTTTGGTAACTGAGCTAAATGTACTTACATATAGAGTGATGACTAGGGGCAGCAGATTAGATGGGAACAGACAAAAGGTGACCCAAGGGTATTTGATGAACCCTTCATCAGAAGCACAGTCCGGGGTATTCTTCACAAACTCACATCTTTGACTGGCAGACAGGTTCATCACAACATCACACTGCAACAAAGACAAAAATGCAGGATTCATAGCAAATTGCCAATAGTTAGAAAGGACACATACATAATGCAGAGTTTAATTATGATAAATGGAGAGTGATACCATTGATTGCACTTAAGTTACTGCACATCCGAATACTTAATTAAAGGGGTGTAACGTTAACTCTTAGTGGTTTGATTTAGCTGTAATGGTCTATGATCGTATATTGAAGAGATTTTTGTCCAGCTCACCTCGTCTCCATTGCGGTTCAGTGTAACTCCTGAAGGTCTGTCTGAACTCCAGACATTCCCAAGAGCAAAGCGGTAAACAGATTTCTGGCAGCTGACACGATCCCATTGCAGAGCAAGGGTGCAAAACAACACTAAGAGAAGCAGAGCACGCATTTGTACGCAGAGACTCCTTCAACATTGCTTTTCAATGTTCAACACTAATAGTTGAATTTTAACGACAGCTGTTTTCGTGGTTCCGACTCGGTTTTTTGTTTGTTTTTTCTTTCGTGTGGCTAGCTACTCCATGTAGCCTATGTAGACGCTGTGAAACACAATCTGTCGTTTAGTTTACCCAACGCAGGATTACACATTTGTGCTACTGTCACAAGAGAAAGTCCAGGATGTTTTCCAGTAACGTAACTGACGACGACGAGCTTCCTTATGCGCACCGCCCTCCCTCTGTCCTATGGTTAAAGAGACATATCACTATTTTTGCACTTTCAAACCGCAGCCGGCGAGCATCACATGCTGCGTTCAAGTCATCTCGTTAGATCGTAATTACGAGTTGAACGCACTTGAACGCCACCACAATGTCGTAAATACCAGTGGGGAGCTCGGGATTTTCTTTAAGCCCCGATCTGTAGTTGGGGGCGTGTACAGTGAGAAACGTTCATTCAACGTCTGTTGACGGTAAATTTAAATTGAATTTCAATGTTTACTCATTGACATTGTAAGGCTTTTTCATTTATAAAGCAAGCTCTCTGCACAAAATATGATATCATTATAATATAAAAATTATACCTAATGATACAGTTTACATATGGCTTCATAAGCTAATAAAAACATAAAAAGAAAACACACCTGATGATGCGCATTCCTTGTTCTTCATTTTTTTATTAGCAGAGTTAAGTATTTTCGTGTAATTCATTAAAAGAAGGTACACCGCCATTTTGCTCCGACGAAACTGACTTGAACGCACCTCACGTTGTAAACAGGACTTCCCACCTTGTAGCCTACCTACGAACTTCCCAGGAGGACTGAACGCAGCAACAGTCCCGCCCACAGCCCGAGAGAGCGTTGATGCCGGAAGTAAATTTCCTATTCAGTTCTCCCATTGACATTTTATAAAATCCATATCTAAAGAGTATTAGAGCATGTCTGAGGATAACCAGCTGAGCTACAGCTAAGCATAGGCTACAACATATCATTTCGAGTGAAAAAACGAAGAGAAAATCCCCCCAAAAAAAGTTGAGGGTACAAGCCTGTATTCATATTTTCATTTCCGAGCAAAGGAACTACTCCTCCCCTAAACCACCCCGCCTCACTAAAATTGATTGAAGCCACCGTAAAAGAGCCTTTTTAGTGACTTCCAAATCTGACGACGGCCATGTGAACTTTTTCCTCCAGTGAATTTTCTATAGTGAATGTGCAGGGAAACTAATTTTTCTCGGTTTACTGAAGCAAACGCATTTGCAGCTCCACATGCTAAAACATTAGCATCTGGCTCGCTCATAGGCTGTGCTGCAGCAACTGCACATCCAATGCCGCGGGGGCGTCTCAGACATGCGACCAATGAACTTAGCCCTACGTCATTACACGATCTTCAGTCTCGCGGGGTTTCAGACACGTGACACGACTTCCACCAATCAGATGCAACACTGTGGGATTGTGGGATTGTTCAGGATTGTGGGTAATGAAGTACTTATCCAATACATCGTGAATAAAAGGCATTTATCTTAAAACAAGGTTAGTGCCCCATGAACTTTTGGCGTTTCTATGAGCATAATTGCAGAAGTCTACCATGTATGGTTACGTTTTTATGGCTTATGTCTCAAATGTCAGTGGAGAAATTATATTGAATTTTTACTTCCGGCACCGGCTGTGGGCGGGACTGTAATGCTCTATTGAGAGTGAGGAGTCATGTGCCGATTTGGGTTGATTTGGGCTGGGTCTGAGCAAGGGGATAATCCATCAGCCGGAAGTTGAAGCCTCACGTGAGCCGCCATTGTAGTAGAACTTCACCTGCTGTTAGCATCCCATTGACTCCCATTCATTTTGGCGTCACTTTGACAGCGAATAACTTTACATCTGAGGCGTCCAAATAATTAATTTGTCCATTATTTATTTCTAAAGAAACACAACAATGTATTAAATGCTCCATTACTTTGTATCTTATGTTATGGCCCCGTAGAAGCCGTTTTTGTAATAGGCTAAGGATTGCGTCATAACCACAGGACTTTCTGTCGCACAATAGGGACATTACCGTTTAGACAGGAGGAGAAGCTCGCAGGCAATCTTTTACTGTCTATGAGACAATTGGGGGGACATGGAGGCACAAAGTCAAGGTAGAAGCCCATAAATAAAGTGTCCATAAAAGCAACGAGACAACATATTTCAACAACGTTTTTGAGGAATTAGGTGATTCAGATTTGGCTTGGCACAGCTACAAGAAGATTTTCAACTGTCAGACTGTTGTCACGCTCAGTTTGAGACACGGATTACTTGTAGCGCTTTTCCACTGCATGGTGCGGTACTGTATGGCTCGCTTTAATTGGTACCACCTCTGTTGAGGTTCCAAACGCACCGTTACGATACTAAAATGTGACGTGAACACAGTGCAGATCACTGATTGGTCGGACAGAATCGTCGCTACCAGCGTCATTATATTTGCGAGACATCAAACCCGCTAGATTTAAATAGTAACAGTCAGTCAGCCACTGCTGTTGCACCTGTTTTAAAATTACTTGCTTGAAGAAAAAAAGAAAGAAAGAGAACCGAGTAAGTGAACCGAGCCGTGTTGAGCCGAGGCATATCACGCAGTGGAAAAGCGAAGCGAGTCAAACTGTGCCGAGTCGACCCGCACTGAGCCATACCGAGCTGTACCAGCAGTGGAAAAGCGCCAATAGATAGAACTAGGGACCTAAAGCTTCAGCCTCTGGTTGTGCAGGAACATACTACTGCTTAGTTCACAGAGAAGGAAATGAATTTGAATAAACTTCATAAAAAAAATATATTTTCATTTTTTTTTTTTTACTTTTTTTTTTTACCTTTAAAACATTAATCTCAACATAATTTATGCAATTATAACTTGCTGTGCAAATCCATAGGCTAACAAACTTGGTTTTCATTCACTAAACAAAGCAAGACACTACACACTGTTACTCTGTGCACTATAGCAACCCGGTCTCATCCCAAGACGTCATATGGGGTTAAAAAAGAGTTAATGTGGAAGTGTGAATGGGTACATTTGGTTTGACGTCATGTCATTATGTTCAGTTAGTGTTTTCATGGACTTTTAATTTGTATTCTCTAGTTTGTGTTTCTTTGATTTTCCCCGCTTCCCTTTTGTTCTCATGAATACTGGTATGATTAGTTCTTCTAGTTCAACTAGGCTATGTGTAATTATATTTACCCTTGTTTGTCTGCTATTTAAGTTGCTGTGTTTACACTTCTCATTTGCTTACCTTGGATTATTTGCTACCTTATTAGAACTTTGTGTCGGCATCATCATCTTGTGTCTGTATCTGTGTAATGCCATAACTATGTCAGAACTGTTTCTGCTGTTGGGTTGGACTGGGCAGCACCAACTGGGGTCTAAAATTGTGATAATTCTTAGAGACACAGCTAGCATCAAACACACCACACTCATAAACGTATATATGTACACAGGCGTATGTTGATGACAGCCAGTCTCTTCCTCCCTGCCTTGGAATTAGAAGTCCGTAGGGACACAAAGTTTCTATCCAACGGAAACTGTCTACTAAATGAAAGGTCAGTCAGGCTGGACAGATACAGTTTCTCCTGAGGATGACTAGTATATTTTTGGCATATGTCGTCAATTTTATGCAATTGCTGTACTGCAGTGGTGTCTAAAATAAATTGCTTATAGATGGAGGGAGCAGAATAGTAGCATGTGGACCTGCATGACAACAGAACACTGTAAAAAAAAAATTATTAGTTGTAAAAAATATTATTATAATTTGTTTCACAAGAAAATATTATTTCAGTGTACTTCAGAATGTTTCTTTGTAATTGTTTGTGAAATTCACTAGCAATGTCAGAGTGAATCCTACAACTTTTTTTTGTTCAGTGTACTTGCAGTTTAGACAGAGTGGGTCTATATACAAAATCTATAAATACACTGTAAAAAATATTTTCATGATTTGTTATCACAATTTTCTAATTTTCTGCCAGAGGTCCTGGACATCTTGTTTAGATACATTGCATCATTGATTCAATCTAATATAAAAAGAGAAAAAAATCAAAACCAGACAGCCTGTGCTAGAAATCTTTGGATCTTCCAACAGGACAGTGATCCAAAAACAAACATCAAAACAAAAATGTGTCAATGAGCACAAACCCAAGCATCTGCAATGGCCGTCCCAGTCCCGACCTGATAAATGAACTGAAGAGAAGAAGCGCTAACATGGATGTAGGAATCTGAAGGATCTGGAGAGATTCTGTATGGAGGAATGTCTCTGATCTCTCATCAGATGTTCTCAGAAGTCATCAGGCATTATAGAAGAAGACTCAGAACTGTTATCTTGGCAAAAGGCAGTTGCAAAATTTGTATTTAAAACTTAATTAATAAGAGGATGCAAATAATTGTTCCCAATGTGTTTTGGAGAAACACATTTATTTCATAATGTAATTTTTCCCCACTTTCAATTATTTTAGTTCAATAAAAGGTTAGAGTTTTGCATTTAAAATATATATATATATATATATCAAAACGGTAAGCAATGCAAATTTATTTTTTACAGCCATATTTGATCCTATATACCAAGGGGCAAATAATTCTGACCAGCAGTATGTGTGAGGCTGGGAGGGGTATTATTGGCTTTCAGCAGCATGAAGTTTCATTGGTCTGCACTGAACTGTAATTCTATAAAGAGTTAAAGGGTTTTGCTGAGCCATCACAGAATGTTATCAAAACCCTCTTTCAGCACAGAGGCCACCCGCATTTCCTCATCTGTCCCGTTACCCAGACTTTCTTAAAGGTGAGATGTTTCTGACCTGTTACACATGCTGAACAGTTTTTGGATGCGATTTATGATGACTTTATAATTTTTTACAAAACAAGACATTTTGCTATCTATATATATTTGCATGTATGTGTATATATCCATATTTTAGGACTTTATAAATGTGTTTTGTGAGAATTGAGTAAAAGTTCTAAAAGGGATTTGCAGTGATTCTATTGAGATTCAGTAAACAGTTCTAAAAAATACCATATGGAACCACTGAAGTAAACCTTTATTGGTAAGTGTAGGATGGGATTCAAAGCTAATGATTATGTCCAGTCATTTGTAAAATAAGTTTTTCTTCCTTTCTTGTATTCAGCCAGTATTTTTCAGAATATTTATTTTCATTGATCAGCTCAAGCATCCTCTTGCATGTTTTTGTTTCAAGCAGAACGTTTTGTTTTTTATCAGACATTTGTATCCAAAGTGAGGCATAATCCTCTTGGTGGAACCTGGGGTTAGGTGCCTTTCTCACGGATATGTTAATGGGTCATTAATGAGTGCAGGGTATTTCATTTGTTTAAATGTTTCAAACCATCAAATCTTACTTAAATGGAGGAGTTCTGAAATCTAGAAAAATATCTAGATATAATAAAGATAACATAATACGTGTAACATGGCAGAGCTGAGGGAACACTATGTGCTAACATTTCAATAACCCTGAAATCTGAGGTCTCAGTTAATCCATTACTTTGCTCATCACAGCAGCTACAGTCCAGTTATAGATCATCAGGAAATCTGGACATATTGGTTATAGGAATAGTGAGAAAGAGACATTATATGACATTAAATACTGGATATTGAATACTGTTACTGAAATTAAGAGAGAGCATGAGCGAGAGAAAGAAAGGGAGAACGAGGCTGCCTGTGTATGATGGACTGATGAAAACTTTGGATCATTTTACACACAAGAGATCAGCTTTCTGCTACACTCACATTTATGTTGCATGCAACTAAATGCTAGTACTGGGTGATAGATTGAATAGTCCTGTCAACCCAGATTTATTTTATTTCACATTTTTACGCAAATTATGCTAAAACATAAAACACTTCTTAACATTACTATGGGCAAGTTCAGGATCGAGGTAAACATACAGGCTACATATACCCACAAACAGCTGTTGTAGGCCTATTATGGTCAGTTCATAAGCTTTTTTTGTCGGTTTTTGTTGTAAATAATTTATACATGATTGAATAAAACAGACAAAACAGCCACTCAATCTTCTTTAATGTGATCAGTGGGATGTTCTCTGTGTTATGAATGAGAGTGTAATTGAGTGTGCAGGGGTGTGACTTGTTTATAGCTGTTAAAAGTGATGACTGTTGATAGCAATTACTCAGTGGCTGTAACTTAAGAAGGGGTGTATGTGATGAACGCAGCAGAGAAGAGATTAGAGAGCAAGACTGTTAACTGAGCTTTCGTTTATTTTAGTGCTGCACAATTTAATGCTTTGAGATGAAATGTATATTTGACTTTAAACCAGCCTTTCATGTAGGCATAAATCTAAGTAACATATACTGTCTAGACTAGAGTGTTTTGACCCTCACCAAAGGGTGGGATGTAAAACGTCTGGGTTACTATTGTAACCCTTGTTCCCTGAAGGAGGGAATAGGAGACGTAACGTCGACGTGACGAAATACAGTAATTGGGATCGCCTTGAGAGACCAATCTACTTCGACAGTATTAAAACGAGCCAATGCATATTGGCATGCGATAATCCCATCAGCTGCTCTGCTTGCAGCACAAACATATAACGAGCAGCAAACGTATGGGTCGCATATCGTTTTATGCTGAGGAGCCGAGACGTGTTCAGCCGTACAGCAATGGTCAGCAACCGTGGCAACGGGATGTCTCCCGTTCAGACACATTTTCATTCAATACTTTACTGCTTCATCCAGCATCTGTTTGAACAAGAATAAAGTTCAAAATAAGCCTGCATCAAGTGGTTTAATCAGTTTTATTTTGATAAACATGACGCAATATAACATCGTGACTATATGAAAAGACTATTTACTGTTGTAAAAAACTGATTTGTGAGCTTTAGTGGTACTAAAGGTGTAAGAATAAACAAAAGCACGTGATCGTTGTCATGCGGTGAATCCGGTGAATCGTGGAACAGGCTGTGACGTCAGAGTTTGTGCAGCTGCTCTTGAGCAGACAGTAAAAGAAATGGACACAGCGACCTCATTGATTTTAACGGAGAAGACTGAAGCCTGTCTGATTTCTAAGCGAACGCACAGGCTCAAACTGACAGTTGAAAATCTTCTAGTAGCTGTACCAAGACAAATCTGAATCACCTTGTCATGAGGTTGAAGGATAAACCCAATTGCAGACAGCAAGTAACTCAAAATAGGGATTTATTAATGACAAAAACAGAAAACAAAACCCACGAGGGGGCAAAACAGGACTGGTGGAGAGTACAACTAAGACAAACTAAGACTCTGATTTGACAGGAAACAAATTCACAATTCTCATAAAACAGGTTTCAGACCAAATACTCACAATGTTTGACAATGTTCCGACACAGGACAGAAGACATGAGGGGATTAAACAGGGAGCAAACTGATCAGGAACAGGTGAAAACTATGGTCCAACAAGGGGCCGGGGCTAGCTGACAAGACAACGCAAGCACACAGCCCAAACAAATGGCCATGTGCTTACACATAAAACATGGGTCTGTCATGATCCTGCAGGATCATGACTGACCCATGTTTTATGTGGCATGCCACAAGACTAGAAAAAATCAAGGAGATGATGGCAGAATCATGACACACCTAATTCCTCAAAAACGTTGTTGAAATATGTTGTCCCGTTGCTTTTATGGACGCTTTATTTATGGGCTTCTACCTTGACTTTGTGCCTCCATGTCCCCCCAATTGTCTCATAGACAGTAAAAGATTGCCTGCGAGCTTCTCCTCCTGTCTAAACGGTAATGTCCCTATTGTGCGACAGAAAGTCCTGTTATGACACAATCTTTAGCCTATTTTTACAAAAACGGCTTCTACGGGGACGGAACGTAAGATACAAAGTAATGGAGCATTTTATACATTGTCGTGTTTCTTTCGAAATAAACAATGGACAAATTAAGTCTTTGGACGCCTCAGATGTAAAGTTATTCACTGTCAAAGTGACGCCAAAATGAATGGGAGTCAATGGAATGCTAACAGCAGGTGAAGTTCTGCTGCAATGGCGGCTCCTGCGAGGCTTCAACTTCCAGCTGACGGATTATCCCCTTGCTCTTGAGAAGCTGCGCTGGCTGAGTTCTCCAGCTACTCTCTTGCAGTACTTTGATGGCATACGCCACAGTCATGTGGCTTCGACGCTGCATTAAGTCGGAATTTCTAACCGGCATGCACTGTTTCAACTCAGCCGCCGATCGGTCTACGCAGAGCGGCATGAGGTCAAACACACCTTATAGGCTATGCAACGCACCTACTGCTCGTTATATGCTCGCGCTGCAAGGAGAGCAGCTGATGCTATTATTGCATGCCAATATGCATTGGCTCGTTTTAAATACTCTCGAAGTAGATTGGTCTCTCAAGGCGATCCCAAATATGTTGTAACGTTGATGTTATGTCGAATGTGAGCGACTGAAAGGGAATTGAATGGGGTTGTCATTTGCTCAATGTGTTGAACATTAAACAATGCTTTGAAAATCACTCTTACAATTGCACCCTGTTCTCCATATTTCCTAACAGAAGACCAAAACAAGACTGCCATCATGTCTGAGTAAGTCTGCAAACACATCTTCGACTGGAAATAAATCACTAAATACATACAGTTCTAAACCTAAAGTGTTTAAATATTTTTCTTTTCTCCCCTAAAATCCTAACAGAAAAAAGATGACCTCAAGCCGTCGGCATAATCTCAAGGTAAATTTGGGTCTGTTCAGTTTATATTTACTAAACAGTTGTGTGTTTGGTTGCATGTATCATTTGTTCACTGTTTGTTCTAGAGTTTGATCCTGGCTATAGCCAAGGACTTGCTGGAGGCTGAGAAAAAGCAGATAGAGGAGGACAGAATTCACTATATGGAGGAGAAATGTCCTCGTCTGTCTCTGCCGAGCTCTACACAGGAATTACAGGTATATTTGCACATCTTTTAACTTTGTTTATTATTATGACAGTTTTTTACTCTGTTGTTAAATCTGTTGTTTCCCCAATGTGGTCAGGATCTGTGCAAACAGCTTCATCAGCAGATTGATGTGGTGGACGAGGAGAGATATGACATGTCTTTAAAAGTGGCCAAAAGTGACAAAGAGGTTTTTAATCCACTGATTATTTTCTTTCATTCCTCTATCCGTTTTGATTGTTTGACTATTATCAAGTGACACTGTGCGTTTTTGTAGATTGAGGATCTGAAGATAAAGGTTCAGGACCTGATCGGTAAATTCAAGAAACCTGCTCTGAAGAAAGTGCGAATGTCTGCTGATGCCATGCTTCAGGCCCTGCTGGGCTCCAAACACAAAGTGTCCATGGACCTGAGAGCCAACCTCAAACAGGTCAAGAAAGAGGTCAAGGAGGAGGTGAGAACACACTATGACAGTCAAGAAACTAATACATGTCAAATATCATTTTTTAATCTTGACATTCTTATGTGAATTACTTTAGGATAAGGAGGCAGTGGGAGACTGGCGTAAGAACATCGAGGATAAGGCTGGTATGGGTGGCAGGAAGAAGATGTTTGAATCCGAGGCTTAAACAGGCAGCTATTCCTTTTGGAGTTGACTTCTGATGGACTTTGTTGACGTTGTTGCAATTTTGCTCTCAAATAAGTGCTTTTGCGATATAAACATCCAAGAAGCAGTAATTAAGTTAATCATAGTATTCAGAATGCCATGTACTAAATGAATGATACATGAACTCACCCTAACAAATAAAAATGAGAAAATTAATTCCGTCATCTGATTTAATCATCCCTCACATTACATTCCCTTCATTCTTCTTATCTATTCATTCCTCTTAAAGGTTGCATCACCAGTTTAAAAAGCCCAAAAAAGGCCCAATCATCATCCCATTGACTCACATTCATCACAATCACATTCATCTAATCTTTCCTAACAATCCACTTGCTGCCCACCCCATAAGCAAGCCGTCAAAAAAAAAAAAAAAGCGTCTTATAGGCAGCCTAGGCTTTGAGATCTGCTCACAAAAACAAATGGTTTCACCAACCACTCAAAACCAAATAAATAGTGTTCTGACCACACAGGTTTCCTGAGGAACTCTTATATTAGGAACTGTGTGGAACTGTTCAGGGTGCCTCCAGGAACTGTTTTTTTTTTCATGTTGTCACTATGGTTACCATTAACTTCTATTATAACTGAACCAAATAAAAAATAAGAATTGTTTATTACATATTTTACACCAATTTTAATACATACAGTACACTTCCATGCACTTACGGGGGAAAAGCTAGTAATATAAAAAAGATTAATATCAATGAATAGAATACACAAAAAAACTGTATAATACATAGGCAACATGAATAATAAACCATGTATATACAATAGGCTATGCAAGAAAAGAAAAAGCATGGAAACACGTTCCCATGTGATAAATCAATGTAAAACCAACCTTATTAAAAATGTGCATCTTAACTTAAATTGTTAAAGTCAAAAATGTTGAGTAGCCTAACCAGTAACAGCTCATATTTAGCCAGTGAAATTTTTACTACCCTATTAGAAAAAAATATGTAGTTTCATGTGGTTCTTCTCCCTCGCTCTATTATAGGACGATCAGCTGATTACTATTATCATATTATATATTAAGACCCATGATACTTACCTGACTATGGCTTAAACTTTATCCATGATGTGGTATAATGGACTGTGGTACAGAAACAGTGACAATGTTACAAACTCCTGGCTTACTCTGGCTATTCTCTGCTGTCTCAGACAACGATATGTTTGTCATGTTTTAGCCACCACTTCTTCGAAAGGGAGGGTTGAATTGCAACTCACAACAAAACCGCTAGATGCCGCTTTAAATCACACTGCACCTTTAAGGAAGATTTTTAGAGAATAACTGATTAAAAAAAACACAAGTACAAAGTCAAAAATTCACACAGAAAAGTTCATAATAATAAAGTACTTGCATATGGTGCAGCCGGATAGATGTAAACTAAACTGATGCAATTTAAACTGATGTAAACAGTAGAAAAGAGAGTAGAAAAGACTTGTCATGTCACCCCTCTATGGTGGACAGAATTAAGTATTATGGCCTTCTTTGCTTAGATAATGCAAGTCAATGGGATTTTTTGGGAAAGTAAGTCTGACCAGTTAGAAAAGCAAGTCAGACCAGTCTGGAGTCAATCTCATGATAATAATAATGTTTAAACTCAGAGTGTTATGAACCGCTCCAAGACATGAAGGTTAAGGATCCAAATGCAGTTTATTAAAGTAAATTAAAATTAGAATCAGGGCAAAGGTCATACACTGGCAGGCAATCCAAATAAACACACAAATCCAGAGGGTGAGGCAGGAACGGGAAAACCAGGACACGACGGGCAGAGATCAAGAACCAGTGTAGAGTATCTCCAGACGTTTTTGGGGAATTTGTATACAATTGTATTCAATAATTGATAATTAATATTCATACAGGTTTGGACCAGATCAACTGTACATTTTATTAAATCTCCTGAGAAGGGGTATGTTGCATCTGCATTCATGTGTACCTCGACAATTAACCACAAGGATTATAATTAATTGCATATATCACGTTTTACAGACAGATTAAATTATCTCAATTGTATATCAATACTTAATCAAAATGGATTATAGTTAAACAACATTAATATATCACTTAGGTCTATCATATGTTTACTCCGACGATATCACTGTGAATGAATTTGTGATCTGACGATCTGTTTGTCCAGCAAGCCTCAAGGCAACGTTGTGCGATAAGAGGTACTTTTCAAGGATGTTTTGTACAATACTTTACAATGGCAAATAATGAGTTATAACAAGAAGGAAAGATGCAGGGTTCCTGGATAAACAGGAACACCCAAAGTCACCAAAGTGACACCAACCGAAAGGAACCATAAACTGTTCCCACAAAGTTGGGAGCATGACATTGTCCAAAATGTCTTGGTATGCTGAAGGATTAGGAGTTCCTTTCACTGGACCTAAGGGGCCAAACTCAACCCCTGAAAAACAACCCCACACCATAATCCCCCCTCCACAAAACTTTACACTTGTCACAATGCAGTCAGGCAAGTACCATTCTCCTGGCAATCGCCAAACTCAGACTCGTCCATGAGATCGCCAGACAGAGAAGCATGATTCGTCACTCCAGAGAACACGTCTCCACTGCTGTGGCGCACTGTTATGAATGCACTTCTATGGAAGACTATTTAATCCATTAATGTTTTGACATTATTCTCGAAATGTTTCGACTTTTTCTCGAAACGTTTCGACTTTAATCTTGAAATTTTTCAACTTTAATCTCGAAACATTTCGACTTTAATCGCAAAATGCTAGATTTTTTAAAAAAAATAATATAGCCTACTGAAGAGGGGGAGAAAAAAATCTAAAAATTCGATTTTTAAAAAATATGAATGATTTGACCTACCAACTCGATTTTTTAAATCAAATCGATTTTTTTTTCTTCTTTCTGTTTTAATCTGTTTGTTCTGTGATGTTGACCTGATAATAAAGCTGGCTTCTGACTATTTTACAAATTTTTACTTGAACCGTGAAACTTTGCAGAAACTTACATAAATCTATTAATAGTAATGGCCACTATTAGGCCACTTAAACAATAAAATCGTTTCCAACATACCAACATGCCAAGTGTTGAATAAAAGTTTAGGTATAATGACAATTACAGAACACTTGTGAGGTTTATATGCAGAATGTGCTGAGCGATATTCCTGTGCAATACAATTAGAGTTGCCACCTGTTGAACTCTGTTGCTAGCACAACAGGTGAGAAATCCAAAGATTTCAGTGACAAAATTGATAGCAAGGAATCAATCTCATTCTTAATTTCTCTCATTTACACACAATAAAGGCCTAAGTGAAAGTGTTTTATTTCTGCTTGTTGCAGGGTGGGACATGTAAAGCTGTGTGTTTGTACTAGAGCAGGTTATAATCATACATACATTGTTGGGACCAGAAATGTCCCCAAAGGACAGATAAAACGGAAATCACCTTGTGGAGACCATTACATACAAAATGATTTTTGATTAAAAATAATAAGAAGGTAAATTATGTAAGAGGGTAGAAAGCATCATTAGCTCAATGTAAAAACAATAGAACTCAATAGAACATCCACATGATATAATTATAGAAAACAATTGTGTGTGTGTGTGTGTGTGTGTGTGTGTGTGGGGGGGGGGTGTTTATTGGGGGGGAAGGGAGGACAGAGTCCCATTGGCTTAAGGAAAGATTTGTTTCCTTAAAGAGAATGGAGAAGCTGTATGGAAAGCCTATATAAACTCAACTAGCTGACACTCTTTTCCTCTAATTTCATTTGAAGGTTCTGCTGCACACTGTAAGGTGAGTCTATTATTCTGTCAATTTCTATGGTTTGCGCTCTAATATTTGAGCATGCCAAAGACCTTCAAAACATCTCACTCGTGCTGAGCTGACACACAGCCAAGAAATCAGATCAATAAGCTCAAAAATATGCCTAAAATCATATTGTGCTGTTTTTGTTTCATGTAGAGTTTATGAATTTGATGTGTTCTTTATCAGTTTTTGTCAGTTTTAAATTTTAAATGCCTTGTTTTTTCAAATGCTCAAAAATGTTCAGTTTATAAGCTCTGATTTATATCATTAAGCACATGCAGAAAGTTGTATATTTCCTGTCTTAGTTTATCAGCATTATTTATACATTTAAAGCATGCACTTTTAAAAAATAAAGGTCTTTATTACCATAACATTCATGGAACCTTTCCATTACACAAAAAACACTGTTCACTGTTCATTGCACTTTTGTGAGACCATGAAAGTGTTGGTCATAGACCAAGACTTTCTATGAAGCCATGAATTACAATGAATTAAAGCTCCATTCACACTTAATTGAGTATCATAACATTAAGACCTATTCTGCATTACAAGAACAGTTATAGTTACATTTATATTATTTTTTATAATTACTTGTGTCATGTATTTGGTTTTTCAATGTGCATGCTCATAATCCATTATACACTGATTTATAAATATTAATTAGCCAGTTATATGGTTCCATGAATGTATATAAATGAAGATGTAACCTGCATTGCTATAATGTTATTATATTATAGTTACAATGACTTTTAGTAATTTATTTCTGTCAAATAAGTTAATATTATTATTAATAGCTGTGTTGTGTTCTTATACTTATTGTGAGTGATAATACAGTTTTAAACACATCATTGATGACTTTAAGTAAAGTGAAAACATAGGAAGCAATTTTATTAAAGCAAATGTTAAGAAATCATGAAGATGTGCTAATTAAACATTTAAGTTTATTTGGATTTGTAAAATAAGGGGGGGGGGGGGGTGATATATCAAATTGCTTAAAGCAATGCATATGGCTGAGGAGAAATAGATGTTAAATTATCAAAATGACCATTCATGACCTCTAATAAAAGACATAAAATAAATAATTGATAACTACATGTAATTGGAACAGCAAAACAAGTGTATCTGGAACTATTTTATATTTGATCATTTATAAATCATTTATATACAGAAGTGTATATTATGAGCATGCACATTGAAAAAGCAAATGCATGACTTATGTAATTACATTGTAAAAAAAATATTTTCAAGATTTGTTATCACAACATTTTTTCTTTTGTCAAATCAACTTAAATAATTTATTTACTTGAGATAACTTATTATTTTGAGTTTCTGGTGATTAAATCAATCTCCTTCATTGTATTAACTCAATTTTTCCAGTTCAATCAACTTAAAATTTTAAGGCAACCAGGTTACTTCATTTTTTAAATTAAACCAACGATATTTTTTTTACAGTGGACAAATAATATAAATGTAAGACACCTAAACTAAACTATAAAACTGCTAGGTCTTAATGAGACTTTATAAATATATTTATTTAATAGTAATACTTACTTATAAATATGGCTTTAATTCATTATACGCGTGGGAAAGTGTTACCAAAAATTCTTTTAATAACTAAAAGGTTTTGCAGAACTAAAAATGGTTCTTGGTTCTTCTTAAACCCCTTTTGGAACCTTCATTTTAAGATTGTATCACCACAGTTGACATATTACCTTCAAACACATGATGAAATTAGTATGGAGCTACTCATTTTAGAAAACGGTCCCAATTCAGTCCATGTCCAATCCAATATCTTTTTTTGGCAGGAAAGGTATAGAACTAAAATAGTTCTTCAGACTAGCTGAGTATTTTTACAGTTGTGCAGGGTTTCAGCTGTTAGGGGTTGAAGCTGTGGAGATTCTTCAAGAGGCAGCAATTTGTCTGTCAGCTGTCTCGTCTTCTGAATTGGGTGCAGACCCCCTACTTCCAACAAAGGAACACTAAAACAATAAGAGCACAAGACAACTGCTTCTCAAATTCAAACCCTTAAACATCAAACACTTCTTTGGGTTTTGACACACACCCATGTACATCATCCGTCTCTCACATTATCCCAAGCCAAATTTAGACCTGCTGCAGGGCCAGTGACTGAATATAAATTGTTTCCATTAGATTGAAGGCTGCAACACCACCTCCTGCAACCAACAGGCATCTTCACTTTCAAAGGCAGCGCCACAAAGAGACCGGCAAGATGTCCGAGTATGTATTGAGTTACGACATCATGATCTAACTCATCGTCCTCGATCACTGAACTCATAAAATACATTTAGTGCCAAGCTCCAATCAGCTCTTTTTTGTATTTACTATACAGACTTGTATACATGCCTAAATAATATTATATTACTGTATCATCAAAAGCACAATGCTTTTACATCACTTGGTTATAATCATTGCATCGCAGTCGCTGAATGATGTACTGTTCTGTGCTCTCTGAAATTGTAAACATTTGTTTCTGATAGGAAAAAGATGACATCCAGCCGTAAGAACCATCTGAAGGTAAGGCCATCTCTTTCTTCATGAGATCTGGGCTTTTTGAACTGTCAGTGAATCTCTTTTAATTACAGTCTATGCCTCTTCTCGTCTTTCTTCTCCAGAGCTTGTTGCTTCAGATCGCTCATGGGCTTTTGGAGGATGAGGCAGCTGAGAAGGAGCAAGAAAAACAGCGATACATGGAAGAGAACTGTCCTACTCCTTCACTGCCTGGAAGCATGCAGGATCTACAGGTACAGAGAGAGAGAGACAGAGACAGCGAAAGAACAGAACTTAAGAACAGTTTTATACAGTCTAAATGCCAATTCACACTGCACCAACAGGTGTCGACCAACGTTAACAATGACCAGATTACAGTACGCTACTTCTCAGACTTTACACAATCCAACAAGCGCCAATTGAACAAGCTAACACAATCTCATCCCAATATAACTGACGTCTTGGGACGTCTTTTGACCATACGTCAATATCCGCCTTTTTAGGGTACCCTTAAACGTCGGTTAGATGACGTTATCGGATCCTAACACTACCCTAGACCTAAACCTACCCCTAAACCTACCCCGTCACCTAACTGATGTTAAAGGTAAAGCGTCAGTTGTATGACGGCCCGGAATCGTCAACTAACCGACGTTTAAGGGTACCCTAAAAAGGCGGATGTTGCACCGACCAACGGCGACAGACGCCAACAGGAGTAACACACTGATTTGGCAAAAACTGACAAAGCGTCTATTGAGTTAGACCCTTTCCTGGGACATCATGTATTGTTGATTCTGGAACAACGTTCATGTCCGAAAATGTTATCTTAAGCATTTAATCCCTACACTTAATCTTAACCCCACCCAGAAATGTTCCCTAAAATCAGAGTAAATTGATTGATAAATAACACTCATGTAAAACACCCAACCCTGGTTGTAAAATTTGATTGGTTGATTGGAATGTTCAATATCTTTGTTGATCCTGATAAGTTAATTGTGTACTTGGTGAAATCGGTTCTGCCCATTGGGTTTATGCTAATGCAAGTGCATGTGAATTGACCTGAAAAGCACACCATCTTATTCATTTACAGATATTGATGTGCAAATATGAATAAGCTATGTGTGAAAATTTGTGGCAAAAATTGGCATGTGTCTGTGTGTAAAGGAACTGTGTAGGAAGTTGCACCAGCAGATAGATGCCATTGATGAACAAAGATACGATATGGAGACCAAAGTGGCCAAGTCAAACAAGGAGGTACTTCTTGATTGTTCTGTTCTACTTATAGAAATGTATTTAACTTATGTAACTTCTAAAACTTAAACTTTTTTCCTGATCACTTGAGATTGAGGATCTGAAGATGAAGGTTCAGGACCTGAACGGTAAATTCAAGAAACCTGCTCTGAAGAGAGTGCGAATGTCTGCTGATGCCATGCTTCAGGCCCTGCTGGGCTCCAAACACAAAGTGTCCATGGACCTGAGAGCCAACCTCAAACAGGTCAAGAAAGAGGTCAAGGAGGAGGTGAGAACACACTACTAGCCTTTTAACAGAAACGTGTGCAATAAAATGTGGGCATAATTTACACTTTGTCAATGAATGACAAAGAAGAAGAAAAATCTATATGCTAATAATGATGAAAAAAGTGATTTAAATGAGAAGGCTTGTACTGAAACGTTGTGCTTTTTCTGCTGCTACAGGAAGAGGCGGTGGGAGACTGGCGTAAGAACATTGAGGATAAGACTGGTATGGATGGCAGGAAGAAGATGTTTGAGACTGAGGCCTAAATTTGTTTTTCTAAAATTTCTATTCAATGATCTGTTCGGTTAGGTCAGGGGTACCCAACCCTGCTCGTGTCGATCAACTGTCCTAGTTTATCTCCAACTCTAATCAAACACACCTGAAGTAACCAATCTAGGTCTTCAGGTTCACTTGAAAAATAAGGCACCCCTGGGTTAGGTTGTCTTTATTCTTGAGGTCTTCAGTGTTATGAAAGATAAAAAGCGGTAATGTTCTCTATCGTGTGAAGTGATGTTATAGCTAGTAAGAGTAATATATGAAGCATGGTTTTGATGTATGTGATTGTTGGTGTTGTAGCTGAGGCTTTAAATTGATAATAAATAAATAAATAATCTGACTTTGCCCTTTTGCAATTTCAAAAGATGCTCTATTGGATTGAGAACTGGTGAATGTGAATGCCATTTAGTGAACTCATTGTCATGTTCAAAAATCCACTTTGAGATGATTTGAACTTTGTGACATGGTGTGTTATCCTGCAGGAAGTCGCCATCAGAAGATGTGCACTGTGGTCATAAAGGGATGGTTATGGTCAGCAACAATACTTAGGTAGCTGTGGCATTTAAACTATACCCCATGGGTACTAATGGCATGGGGCTCAAAGTGTGCCAATAAAATTTCATCACCACACCATTTCATTACCACCATCAGTTGATACAAAGCGGGGTGGATCCATGTTTTCATGTTGTTTACAGCAAATTTATGCTCAGTTTTTGCCCTGTTAGTGCATTTTTTATTGCCCAATTTTGGTGAGCCCATGCGAATTGTAGCCTCAGTTTCCTGTTCTTGTCTTTTAGAAGTGGTACCCAGTATGATCTTCTGCTGCTGCAACAGCTTCAATGTTCGAAGTGTTGTGTGTTCAGAGATGCTCTTCTGCTGACCTTGGTTGTTATGAGGTTTACTTTCTATCAGTTTGAATTTTAACTAGTCTGACCTCTGACATCAACAAGGCATTATTTTCCCCATTCTGATGCACAGTTTGGTGGTGGTTAATGAGATTCCTCCTTCCATGTAAAGCGCTTTCAGTACCCAGAAAAAGTGCTATATAAATGTAATGAATTATAATTATTATTAATAATATTCTGTTGAAAGTACATTGTTGAAGATTACACTTGTAAATGTAATTTTAATGTCCAATGGTTAAGGGGTGAGTAGAATAATGTAATCTCATTATACCCAGGCCTATTTGCTTTCATAGAGCAAGCCTTTCACTATTTGTTTACAGCTTAAAGGGATACTCCACTTTTTTTTTGGAAATAAGCTCATTTTACAACTCCCCCAGAGTTAAACAGTCTCAGTCGAGACCAGAAACTGTCTGGTTACTGGTTTCTTCTAAATATCAGAAAATCGGCTGAATGCATTTGAAAACGGTGAAACTCAATTGTTTAACTCTGGCGGAGTTGTAAAATGAGCCTCTTTCCAAATAAAGTGGAGTAGCCTATCCCTTTACATAACTATACACACATACAGTGTGTCCACTGGCGCGAAGCGAGCGTTTTAAATGAATTTCTATGGAAGTTGAACTTCCCACTCGTGCAGTAAATTTTGGGATTGACAGTGGACCAGAGAAAGCGTTGAGAGCGTCAAAAGGTTGGGTTCTCGACTTTATGTAAATATCATGCGAAAAACACGGTCAGCAGTCAATTGCTGTGAGCTTCAGGATGTAAATTGAGAGTTTAAAAATATGAAAATTGTGCCAGAGGTTATCCTGGATTTAGTGCGTAAATCATTTTGTTTAGGGGCTATATCGCCTGTTATGTTACATAGGCTATTTCATTTTGAATGTGTTCATACTGGCTGGGTTATGTTTAGAATCGTGTTAAGCAGATTAGAACATTAGAACAAAATAAATTTATAAGAATTGCCTGGTTAGGGTTTAGAACTGATATGGAGTTCTTCATAAAATGGCAGCTTGGTTATTTTTCGTGGTCATTTCGTACAAAGGTATTTAAATTTACAGTAACATGTCCCAAAATAGGCTACATTGAAGAGTATCATAGGCAATTGTACACATCTTATAGTAGAATATCTATAATAGGACACTACAAACTCTTTCAAAATTCAAATGTGCTCTCATGCACACCCTACTGAATTAAGACTGTTAATGGTCACCCAGTGCTACATATTTTTATTATTATTATTTTTTTTTATGTAAGAATAACACAATAGGCTAGCAATTTTACCCGTGGAACTGTGTGTGGTGTTTTTCGCTGTGAATTTGCACTGCTGTAGCCTATTTAACAGTAACTGATAATTTCCCAGAATGCATTGAAATTCTATAGTAACATTCACTGAAAAAAAATATTTTTTGGTAAGGTAAATACTACTGAAAAAAACCCAATGTAATTTACAAGAAAAAGTTAGTTTAGGCAAGAATTAAAAAAAAAAATAAGTAAATTCCATATCAGTACTTAGTTCAAGCGAGTAGAAATGAAAACATAAATATGAACTCAACTTTTCTGATACTGGTGAACTTCCCATCATGCACTGTACCTTGAATAATTAATGAGGTTCATTTTTCACTGGTTTCCAGCAGTATTTACACTGTTTTATCATTGCTTTTGTTGTCAGGATTAGTAACTTGCCATTTTGTGACATTTTGAGGAAATTTTCTGCTCAAAATGACACATTCAAACACAAAAACGATCCATCAAATGTTACCGTCATTGTGTATTGTCTACCAAGTGAGGTCTTTGCATTCACATCATGCTTAAAATCTGACATGATGATGTATAAATTACTTAGATAGGCTAACTAAAACACACACTATAAATGACAGGTATAATTTAATAAAGTTTTTTGAGTGAAATGTAATGCAAAGGAAATTACAACTAAATTGATATTAATCAACCTTTTACTAGCCAAGTTACTTATATTCTTTGTTACTTTCATTTAACTAAATTAAAGTACTTAATTCCGTATTTTAAGTAAATTTTAACTTAAGATTTCTAATTAAAGCTACTGATAAATATGTTTAGGTTTTTACTTGGCAAATCTTTGTAAATTTACTAGCATTTTATGAGTGGAAAAAGTTGCCTAGCTTTTTTCAAGTAAATCCTACTCCACGTTTTTTTCAGTGTTCTGTCAACTGTGAAAAAACGAAAAAATACTGTGAAAACAACAAAATCTAGTGTAATGTAGTGTTACTGTACATATTAAACTGTTAAGAAAAACAGTATAATCCTGTGAAAACAACAGAAATCATTTACAGTGAATTTATATGATCAGGGTGGTTTGAATGTTGTGGATTTTACAACTTTGAACAGCACTTTTAAAATAAATTGGCTGAAATGTTTTACTACAGTAAAAATAATTGCTCTATGTGGAATATTTTCCCTAACCATTTATTTAATCAACTTTGTTGTGGTATACATTTTTTTCCTTAGATGCAGCAGTTTTAATATCAACAAAATACCTCTTTGTTTATCTAATTTTCACAAGCAAGTCTTTTTGCAAGCAAGTCTTCTCACTAATAAAAACATTATTTTTAAGACATTGGTTTTAGTCTTATATATTAGTTACTTAGTCAGTTGTTGAATTCTAATGGTCAGAATGGTCAGTTTTTGAGTATTACCAAAGTCCTTATATATATATATATATTATACAGCATCATGTCTGACATAAACATACTGAATCCATAGTAACTGAAGTAACTATTAAACTATCAATGTTAAAAAAAAAACTGTTAGTGTCCACCCATGATACTGCTGAAGTGTGATGTATATAGGCTAGTCTGGCATAATCTGATGATATCTTCACATCATGCTCTCTAAAATATATACATTATTTTGACTCATGTTCAGTGGTTATTAAAATTATTTTCATTATAATGAAATAATTATATTATAGTTAGGCGGTTTAGTTTGCAATTATAGTTGAGACTTATGTGCTTATCTCCACTTCGGTACTCAAGCCTCTCTGTTTATTATCTTTAGGCAGGTAAACAATATGGATAAAATGCTTATGAACAGTGTCTGACAGCACTGTTAGTGGCCCTGCAATGCTATTGCGTGTGTGTGTGTGTGTGTGTGTGTGTGCGTGCGTGCGTGCGTGTGTGTGTCTTGGTGAGTGAGTGGTATCATTTTACTCTCTCAGGGGATCATCACATGACTGGTTAGCTTTCTGCTGATTGGAAGAGAGAACTGGAAAAGACAGGAGAGAGTTTTAAAGCTCTGAATGAAAAACACATGGAGAGAGACAGAGGAAGGGAGTGAGTGGAACAGAGAGAGAGAGAGAGAGAGAGAGAGAGAGAGAGAGAGAGAGAGAGAGAGAGAGAGAGAGATTGACTAAATCCTGCTCAGTGAAAGAGGGGGAGCACATTCACACCCTTTAGGGGACTCACAGGAAAGGAGCGAGAATCAGAAAACCAGTCAGATATTGTATTCAGTCAGTTAAAGAGAAACATGTCCAACTCAATCCTGCGAAGACATTCCAGCAAAAAGGGATTAGATAACCTCAAGAGGTAAGATGTTCTTCATTTGTGTGTGTGTGTGTGTGTGTGTGTGTGTGTGTCCAGCCATTTGGTCAGAGGTGTAGACTTTGATCTGCAGAGTCACACTAGGTTATTTTTTATTTTTATTTATTTTTTTTGCCTCTAAATGAAGTATGCTGCAGTTCATTCAATCCTGTTTTATGATCTTGACTTTTATAAGCTAAACTTTTAAACTCTTATGCTGATAGTAAATGATCTGTTTATCTAAAAGTGCTGGCTAACATCAGACTGTCAATAGGACAGTTAATCAGGCAGGACAGTGGGGTCAAGAGGGGGAAACAGAGCATGAGTTCTTCTGCTATTTATCAGTTCTTCAGTGTGTTGAGGGGGAAGGGTTAAAATTATTGTCAGTTGTTTTGCGATGTCTCTGTATTTCATACAAATATTATAGTCAAAGAGTTCATGGATGCAGATGCAGTGAGACCCAAATCATCTGGGCTTCCCAGGTGTTTTGAGGGTAGATTATTGTGTTGTTATATAGTTTTGAGTGATGTCATGAAATGATAACGTGTCTGTCCTTGAGGAGGTGTCTGTAGTTAAAGTAAAATCTGTCCCAACACTGTCCTATGTGGCTGCTGTTCACACGGCACATGGTGAGTCAATTCATGACATCATTATGGACTGTCAATGACAGGCTTCAATAGCTTCTTTTATTACTGGAATTTTCCTGAGAGTGGTGACATCATCAGATAACCCCCTTCTCTAAATCTGCTGGATACAGAGCGGCCCCCACCCACTCTGCCCTTAGGACCTGGAGATCCTAAACTGTGCCGGAAAATTTGAGCCGTTTTACCACCCAACCACTCACACTGGGTTAGGTTTATTAAACAAAGGAAATAGTGCAGTTATTATTGATGTATAGGTTTAGGCTATATCTGCTTTAATACCCTACTATGTTCATTTACTCTCTCAATATGCTATGTTTTCATTAAAATTTGTAAGCAGAATGTGAGTAGTTGAACAGTTTGACTAACTACTCTGTTTTTAACTATAATAGTATAGAGATGCATGTGTTTTTCTTCTTCATAACAATATGATCATGGAATTAGGATTTACTTACAGTAACTACTTTTCACTTGGAGAAGGACATAATGTTTGTTTGATAAGCTCAGTAGATAAATAGAGTTAAAATAAATACAGTTGCAATGAGAACACCTTGGTTGCTTATTTAGGACAGGTTGAAGACAGTATTATCAATCAGTGCATCAGTTCCCAGAGTTGTGTCGTGTATTAGCAGGAGAGACTTCAGGAAAACTTGTGATTTAATGGGTGATTGTTGGAAAACTGCCTGGCAATCACACACCTCTGCACAATTATTGTAAATATTTAGTAAAAGGTGTTGTTCCCATTGTTTTGTTTAGTTCCTGTAATGTCAGCCCCCATAAAGGAAGCCAGTGAGCCATTTCCTGTCAGTGTGAACCCTGCACTTCCTGTCCATGTTTAACTTACTTCCTGTCCAACTCTGACCATACCCTCTGTCAGATGACCCCTATCATTGTCATAGTAAAAATGATGCACTTGTTCTGAAGATGTATATCAACTTCTGTTTATAACACAAATGTAGCTTTCTTGATTTAGTTATCATAATTTTTAGTAATTATGTTTTAAAAACATAGTAATTGTGACTGTGTACTTATTATTATTCATTTGTCATTATTTGTTCCATTGGTTTTGTGTATATAGGATCACTGTGCAGCGCAGTCTGGAGGATGCAGAAGAAATCGAGAGAGAACGACGACGGCGTGCAAGAGCCAGTACCTCTACTGAGGCTTCTCTGGACAACCAGTTAGTTTCAAAAACCTAAAACCATACTCCAGTTTTCATCAAATACTTAAAAGAAACTGTGTTGTGTGGATTTGTTTTGTTTCCATGGAATCCCAACCCCCAGATTGTGGCTCAAGCCAACTTTCTCTGTCTTAGTCATTGTGTTGTGTTAATCTGTTTGTCAGTTTGTATGTGTATATGTGACAAGACCACACCTGTTCTTCTGATTCAATTGCAGAGTCTTTTATTCAATTCTATTCTATTCTGTTCTATATTCTATTCTATAACAGACTCAACTGTTGTAAGTAGACTAGTTCTTGTATTGGTAACTTAGTGAGAGGCAATTCTGAAAGTGTTTCACTGTTTGTTAGGAGTCAGAATGATGTGGTTTCAAACTCTCCTCCATCCTCGTTGGAAGAGGACGAAGGATTCAGTGATTGGACACTTCTGAGCAGGCGCAAAGAGGAACAAATGGAACATAAAGCTGTAAAAACACATCTCAACGGCTCTCATCCCTCAAAACTACAGCTCTGTTCCAGCTCTGCTCAACATGGTAAACAGCGTGATTTAAACGTGTTTGACAGCACCCCGTTTATACAGACTCGACCCCCCTTTTCAAATCAGCAAAACCTGGATGAGGATGGTAATGATGAAGACTGTGGTGGCAGAGAGCAGGAAAGAATGGCTAATATTAAGGCAGCAGAGAGGGAGGAGGGAGAGATCAGACGGTGGTGTGCCGAGGAGGAGGATCCGAGAAGGATGAAAGGTCATGAATCATCTTTACGGAAGAAACAAAATCAGAGCTGTAATATGGATGAGAAGGTACAATATTTAAGAAGACATTTAACCTTAACTCAGTCATGCATCAAAATCAGTCTTTCAAAGGTGCTTGCTGTAAGCGCTTCATGTAGCGAACATACAAACTTCTTATTCTTTTTTCTTTTTCATAGAGAGACAAAAAGGTAGAGATGAAGATATCCTACACCTCCACAGTCCTCCTCCAACAGAATGGGAGACAGTACAGCACAAATGGACAAGAGGGGAGGAGAATAAAGGACAGGTACAGGCGTAGACAGGCACAAACTTCACAACAATACAGCTCAGTTTGTAAAATTATTTTCATTCATGCCATTATTTTCAGAGCCTCATTCTCCTCAGAGGTCATTCTTGTTATGGAGCACTTCTTCAGCTTTTAAAGCTAAAGTTTCCAGGATGGAAACAAATATCTAGGGCAACTTGAACTTTAATCATTTTAAACTGAGCTCTAAATGACATTTTGGGACGAGCTTGTTCATCTGATTCTGTCAATCACAATTTTAGAGCAATTTGAACTTTAATAATTTTTAAACTGAGTGCTAAATGACATTTTGGGACGAGCTTGTTCATCTAATCCTGTAAATTACAATTTTAAAGCAATTTGTGACTGCTGATCTCACTCGTCATTGTTATGAAAAATCAACTTACATGCTGTATGGAGACATAGCTGTGCAGGAGAACAGTTTGAAAACAGTGTGCCAATGATTGGGCAGCAATCTGTGTTGAGAAATGACATGATACAATCACAAGTTTCACAACTTCCCCAGAACTAATGTCCTTCCTGAGTACACTGCTTTTAATCTTACTCAGCGAAGTAAAGATAGAGAGTAACATGGACACTGTCGATTCAACAGCTCTCAGCGGTCCAGAGAGGTAAAAACAAAAATAAATGCATTGTAGGTAGAATACTTTTTTCATTTCCCCTTTTCAATCTTCTTGTGTTTAGTGTATCGGAGGAAGTGTTTGTGAATAACAGTGAAGAGAACCAGCAGCACAGAGAAACAGAGGATCAGACTCATGAGGAGGTGCAGAGGAGGATGAGAGAGGAGGAGAGAGAGAGGAAGAGGAGGGATGTGATGGAGAAGTTAAAGAGGTTGAGTATATCCAGCGGAGATCCAGAGGAGCCTTTCAGTCCTCTCAGCCCCAGGAGCCCATCCTACATGGTATGACATCATCACCATCAGACACCTCACTCCTCAAAATGACATTATAATTAAAGATTTGTTACTTATATAAACACACATGCTTGTTAAACAGTATTTAAATTTACATTAACACCGTTTTTAATTGCTGATGACCTGGCATCATTATTTAAATCACATTATACCATGGTCTGAGTGAATACTCGATTCTGATTGGCTGCAGGGTGTCCATTAAAAAGTGATAGAGGACACCCAGTAAAGGAGTTCTGGTGTAACCAGGGAAACCAAGTTGTTGTTTGTTTGTAAAAGTTCTTTGACTTTAATGCACACCAGATGTGATTATCCTGCTTATGATCACTTGCAAGCAAGGTCGAGGTAAAGCTGTCATTGATGTTTGTGTAACCCTTTTCACCATAGGCTCGTGATGGAGCAAGTATGTTATACAACCACGTATTAAGTATTAAACCCTCTTAAACCTAAAGCTTAGTAAAATGGTGAAAGGGACATCTCATTGTAAAAAAAAAAACCTGTCTAGGCACAATATGATTCTCACTATTTGCTTATCAATGGGTATCTGAACGAATGTTCTTCAGAATATTACCTCAGAAAACACTGAGCTACACAAATACAATGGCTGGTGAAGGAAAAAACAACAAGAACACCATAACTCAATTTCCTCTTTTTGTATTATGGGAAACTCACTAACAGTTGAACAGCAAAGAGCATATATGAAAATAAAACACAAAGTGAATAAGGAAAAAACCCCAAGTAATAAAGTCAATAGTCTCTGATAACCTGAGTGCACTCGTTTAGTTCTGTTCTTTTAGCAGGCCTGCATTAATCGTTGGCGCGCTTAACGTTGGAGCTCATAAAGTGGAAAAAACAACAACAATACCTCCTCGAGTAAAGTGAAAGACAGATCCCACCGAGTCTGGAACTTTCTCTCTCCTCAAGCGACAGCGTCTGCGGCGGCAGTGCGAGGGTTAAACTTCGTCCGTCCAGCGCTCATAATCAAACGGTCTCCAGTCACTTGCATCAGCCAGCGAAACTCTTCCCGATGTAGTCTCCCCTCATTCAGCAATCGAACGATGTGTCTGCGGTCCTTTCCACGACGATGTCACAATAGGCTTGTTTGAGATGAGCAAATTCTGCGCAGAATCGATCACCGGTGATCAGCGCGAGATGCATGCCGGTTAGAAATGTGTCCGAGAACGGTCCGCCTGGCTCTGATGTCATGCCGACGTATGTCAAAAAACTCTCGCGAGCGCAAGGCGGAAGGGTCGGATTCTGCAGTCGCGCGCAGTTGCTCTCCACCGACTGCGCTGATCAAAAGCATGATGGGAAACGACTTGCTGACGACACAGCTTAATGCTCATTGGTTTAAAACAACAGTGATGAAGGTAAATTCCATATTCATTAAGCTAAATTCTCCAAATCAAGGCCATATTTTATTTATTTATTTATTTATTTTCAAATTGAAACTGATATATATTGTGGATCTCTTAAACGGGTTAAAAATAAGAATGCTATAGTCAGTAACTCAAATAGGCCTATACTAGGCCTACTCTAAAATGTTCAAGTGAAAAATAGCTCTCATTTTATCTAGATGATGAAGTTTGTAAGTCTGTCTATTTAAGCTAAGCTTATTTTGATTTATTTATTTATTTTATTAGGCCTATTAATTTTATTCTGATGTTTATTTATGTGTCACTGTATAATAGGCCTATTTGTTTCACGAATTGTGGTGCTTGTAGGTAGGCTATGTTTGTAACTTGCATTCTAATAAAAAAGTAAAATAAATAAAAATAAAAATAAAAGAACAACAGATGAATTGTTCTCTTTTAAAATTTTTGATTTTAAAACTGATATCATGTTTTATGTGTATAGGCTACATATGGGTGAATAAACTCTCGAACAGTGCCATATGGGTTATATTTCATTTTTGTTAAAACAATAGGCTATATAAAAACACGTCTGTATTAAAGAAAAAAAAAGATTGATAAACACATATTTGGAATGTAATTAAATAACAAGTACTTTGGGTGTCTTGTTCATTATATTTATTTTTATATAAAAGCAATAGAACTTAAATCACATCCAGTTTTATTGCAACACGTGCACGAGCGTGAATCCCGTTAATCCCGCGATATCCGCCTTTGATCTCACAGGTGTCTAATTAGGCTTGTTTGAGATGCGCCTCGCCTCGCCTGCAATGTAGTCGAGAGTAGGCGGCTGCAGTGAGGGGAGGAGTGAAAAAAGCGCAATCAAGCCGGACAGTTCTCGGTTCTCGCAGTGAATCAGACACCTGTGAGATCAAAGGCGGATATCGCGGGATTAACGGGATTCACGCTCGTGCACGTGTTGCTAATAAACTGGATGTGATTTAAGTTCTGTTGCTTTTATATAAAAATAAATATAATGAACAAGACACCCAAAGTACTTGTTATTTAATTACATTCCAAATATGGTTTATCAATATTTTTTTTTCTTTAATACAGACGTGTTTTTATAGCCTATTGTTTTAACAAAAATGAAATATAACCCATATGGCACTGTCAGAGAGTTTATTAACCCATATGTATACACATAAAACATGATATCAGTTTTAAAATCAAACATTTTAAAAGAGAACAATTCATCTGTTGTTCTTTTATTTTTATTTATTTTACTTTTTTATTAGAATGCAAGTTACAAACATAGCCTACCTACAAGCACCACAATTCGTGAAACAAATAGGCCTATTATACAGCGACAAATAAATAAACATCAGAATAAAATTAATAATAAAATAAATAAATAAATCAAAATAAGCTTAGCTTAAATAGACAGACTTACAAACTTCATCATCCATAAAATGAGAGCTATTTTTCACTTGAACATTTTAGAGTAGGCCTACTATATTTGAGTTACTGACTATAGCTTTCTTATTTTTAACCCGTTTAAGAGATTCACAATAGCCTATATATCAGTTTCAACTTAAAAAATAAATAAATAAATAAAACCTGGCCTTGATTTGGAGAATTTAGCTTAATGAATATGGAATTTACCTTCATCACTGTTGTTTAAACCAATGAGCATTAAGCTGTGTCGTCAGCAAGTCGTTTCCCATCATGCTTTTGATCAGCGCAGTCGGTGGAGAGCAACTGCGCTCGACTGCAGAATCCGACCCTTCCGTCTTGCGCTCGCGAGAGTTTTTTGACATACGTCGGCATGACATCAGAGCCAGGCGGACCGTTCTCGGACACATTTCTAACCGGCATGCATCTCGCGCTGATCACCGGTGATCGATTCTGCGCAGAATTTGCTCATCTCAAACAAGCCTAGTCACTGCGAGAACCGAGATCTGTCCGGCTTTATTGCGCTTTTTTCACTCCTCCCCTCACTGCAGCCGCCTACTCTCGACTACATTGCAGGCGAGGCGAGGCGCATCTCAAACAAGCCTAATCTTGCAAAAACCCGAGCTAATTTAATCGGAGAGGCAAACAGTTCCAAACTCACTCGACAGTGCAAAACACACATCTTCTGTAGTGGGTCACAGTTTCACAGGCACAAACCCCTCTCCCGAGAGCGTGATGTGCGGTAAACAAATTATAGTCCAACGTAAAGCATTTAGTCCACTCAAAGCCTATAATGCACTAAACTCTCTGTTTAGCAGACTAGCCCTCGTGCGCCATCAGGTTTTTTCAACTTCCCGTCTTTTCTCGTTCTCCTCTCTCGCGGGATTTCACATAGTTCAATAACCTTTTCAAATCACTAAATCGCTAATATTAACAGATTGATTAATGAGCTTCTCTTATGTAATGAACCATCCTTAAAACATTTTTAAAGAAAACACAACTGTTAAATTACCAGGCACATCTGAACAGCACAGGGTAATTAAATGATAAATCTTCTTGCATCAAACCTTTATGAAACAACATACAATAACCCACATATATTTCAGAAATAAACAAAATAACAAAAAGACTGATAATGATCAGGTCATTACATTTGCACCACAAAATTTGAATGAATAGATAAAAATAACAGTAGTCCTCGTTAGTTATTTTAATATCTGTTAGAATATCTGTGAAATAAAGTAGCGTGGAAAGATTACATTTATTTAAATGAATATGAGAAAGATGTGCATGCGAATTGAGTCTGTCCAGCAGCTCTATAGCTGTGAGTTTAATTACTTCAAAACAGTGACATTATCACCTCTTTGCTGAAAAAGATAACAAAGCTTTCAGTAGCATATTTTATTTGTAAAATGAATGGGCCAGTGGCTGAAAATAAGTTCATGCACTCCTAAATGTTTCTGTGTGCATGTGCAATCTTTTACCTATAATAATATATAAAGTTTCAGCCTAAATAAAAGAAGCTCTGAGACTTTTTGCACATCTGCTTCATATTACAACCAGAGAAGTTATCTTTGTGGGTAAATGTGTTTTCCTCACCTTGTGGTTGGTTGGACAGAAGAGGAACAGAACAAAACTGCACATGCGCATTATGGCTGGACCAACTGGAAATATAGGTTTTAAATGCTATATTTGAGCATGAGAAGCAAAATTTATGGGACAGTGTGTGTCCAATTTTTTATTTTTATTTATTTTTTTTTATTTTTTTTCTGATTTGAAATATTTTATTTAAATGTAAGTTTTGCCAGCAGTTTTTGTTATTCTTGCATGCCTAAAAATATGATGCAAATATGGCCATCAAGTGAACTTTATTTGAAAGAGATTATTAGAATCTTCTAGTCAGTTAGTTGGAGCTAAAGTCTGAAGAAATGTGGCCATCTAGGAACAATATTGGACACACTGCAGAGACTGGGTGATCTTGTTTGTGTCATATGGGGACAAATGTCTCAAATGATAATAAACCTGAAAAACTTATAGGGAACTTTTATGAGGAAATACCTTGATGAAGAAAACATGTTTCTAAAAGGAAAACAAAAATTGATTTATTGGTTTGTTATAAAATTTAGTGTTGTCTGCAGTACAGAAATGGTTCAAATCCCCTTTATGAATAACAGATAATGGTTTGGTAATGGTAGGTCCTCTGCCTGATACAAACATGTGTTTGTGCATTGTGCTCAGTGTTTTTTTTTTTTCACTTTGTAATTATATCTGGTATCTTCCATGTGCTTTTTTTGCGACTCTGACATCTTCCATGTGCTGTTTGTGGTTCTGATATTTTCATTGCAATGGTGTGGGTTGAGGGATAAAGATGACAGAACATGAAGCATCTGCTTTACATTGCTGAGGTGCTTTGTGTGTGTGTGTGCTGTCTTGCTTGCTGGTTTTAGGCTGTGGGTGAGGAGTGGCAATCAGAAGGTACAAGCTCGGTGAGTTGCTTACTATGTGCATGTGCATGATAGTATCGAATTGCACCTTAGACTGTGTGTTTATCTTCTAGTTCTGTGCTCCTTGCTTTATAAAGCTGTGGTTATAATTGCTTTGCACTTTTACATTCTGAAAAAAAAAAAATCCTGATAAAGTTTAGCATTTTGTGAACTTTTTTTTTTTTTGGATGTATAAACATTTATGATGACGTCAGTGCCCTAAATATATCCATGTCTTATTTTAAAGGCAACTGATCAGTTCTTAAAGAGACAGGCACATAAGCTGATGACATTTTAAAAACACAGGAAATGGGTGGCAGGAAGACATGTTGTGAACGAATGTATCCTATACTGTTGGGCAAACTTGAACCTTTTTTTGGAAGAAAGAAAGTGCAACCAACTACAGGGATTTACAGGGTCAACAAAGCCAGATACAAAGAATCCAGCAATGAAATTATGAAATCAATCTGCTTACAACATCAATCGGTTAAACTGCTTTTCAGTATTGGCTCAAAATCTTGACAGAGTATGACTTTACTTTTTGCAACCATTATCTGTTACCCAATTAAGTTGCACTGCTGCTCACTTTTCCCCTTTTGCCTGGAAACATTGCACATAATATTGCCATAAATGTTTTCAAGCTTAGAACTGTAATAATTCACACATTTTTATGAATCCATTTACAAATAAATGTTGCTTTACTGTTTAATCTACAGATTACTGAGAGGACTGAGTCTCTAAACCGCTCCATTAAAAAAAAGTAAGTAGACTTCAAACTTCAGAAACACACATACAGATTGAGATCAATGGATACGAGTGATTTATTGTAGGACTGTAACAAAAAACAGGGGCAGGATTGTTTTTCTGTGCGGTGGTATGACATCATGGGTTCATCATGGGTTTGTCTGTTTTATCTAAACATGACACTCGAGTGATTAATTCATGAATGAACAGCTGTTTGAAACATGGTTCGCCTTTCAGGCAGACATGACATGACACGTTTCTCTCTATGCATCTTTCTCTTATTCACTAAACAGGAAATGATGAAGGATTTTTCAGTCATTTTTTTTTTTTTTTTTTACATGCATCTCAAAAGCCCGGCCATTCTTTTCTACATATTTTTTTTTTTTTTTTATCTTGGTATGAAGTATAAACACTATTCTTACAGTGCTTTTGTTTGTAGGCTATTTTTCACTACTTCATGAGTCATGGTCCTCTTCATGTCAGTGCTTGTTCTGAGAGCTTTTGTTTCTTGGAAAACAGTGGTGCTTTAGGTAATATTTCATGTATTTGTGAAAACAGGAACAGCATAAAGAAGACACAGCCTCCCACGATCATCTCAAAGTTAGATGGCAGATTGGAGCAGTACAACCATGCCATTGAGGTGAATTACCTTCTCATGTGCTTGTATAATGTCAATATCACAGTTAGGCTTTTTGCATATTCCTGTAAACAACATACCTGCACAGCTATTCTGCTGCTTTTACATTCATTTCTTTAAACATGCAGCTCTTTTTCCCACACCCAGTGCTTACGTAATCCAGCACTGATGTTTACCTCTCTGATCTCACTGCTGGGGTGCATTCAGACACCCTGCATGCCCAGGCACCTCTTCTATTAGTCATACTGACTCAAACTATTGTGTTCGTAGCCCATCCTCTGTTTTCCTGCCATCTAACTGTCAGGAAGTGTGTGTATAGTGGATCCAGGTGTTACTATGCTTTTGTTTTATCACATAGTCTCTGCTGTGAATTAGATATGTAATATTTCCCGTCATAGTGTTTGTTTTTGTGCGTGTGCAGGAGTCCTATAAAGAGGGGAACGTAGTCAAGCTAGTGGATGTCCCAACATCACCAGAGCCTATATCTGCTCGGAAGACCCTGTTTGAGGCGGGGGAAGCCTGGAATCAGAATTCAGCCAGGGCTGTGTCCTCTAAGGTTCATATGGTCATTTCTTTCTTTCTTTATTTATTTCTTTCTTTCTCCCCATACAATGAAAGTCACTAAGGATGTTGTTTTAGATTCCTCTGACTGTCATTATCTGGAAATATATTTTTATATTTATGTACCACAAAAGACTGTCATACAGGTTTAGAACAACACTATGAGAGTGAGAAGTGCCAGTATGCAAAAATAAAAAAGTGATGGTAATATAGAAACCTACTGCATAATTCCATGTGTTTCCTTCAGTTGCAGCACATCGAGCTCTCTCGGCCATTGTAGGTTTGACACTAAAAAGTCTGTGAGTGGGTAAATGAAAGAATAAAAGATGACATGTTACTCTGTTTCAGGATACAGAGGGAATAAATGTGGGCGTGACTGATCTTATTAACCAATGGGTGAAAGGAAACTCTGACGTCAACACCAAGAGCCCCTCCTCCAAAGCAGCTGTAAGTTTACACGGGTCTCTGAATGTTAACCGCATAGTTTCTTATTCTGAATCCTAATAGTTCATTTCCTTCTGAATCTTTTGTATCCTCTATGTTCCTTTTCTTCAACTTTAGTTCTCTTTCCACTTTGTCTTGTGTCTGCTGTTCTTCTCATCTCTTTCAATAAGGTAAACAATTCTTATCGCCCTTTTTCTCCATGAGTGGTTGGATTTAGGTGGTTTTTCACTCTTTCAAAATCTCAATGGGGTCCACTGGGTTAAAGTCCAATGGCAATAAACTATTGTGGAAGAGTTTTAGAAGATGACAGGAATTTCCTGCTTTGTTTGTTTTTTTGACACTTTGGTTTTGGATTGCTGCTGTGTATATGTGTTTTCTGGATATAATCTATAGAAAATATAAAAGATTTTTTTATGGTAAAAGTTCATGCTATGACAGGTAATGTGATCCCTGAATATCCTGTTGTTCAATGACGCCATCTAGTGGTTTAGGCCTGAACCAAGGTAAAAAAACAAAACAAAACAAAAACATTAATCCTAACTATGGCATTCATTATCTTTCTTTGTGTGTGTTAGTGTCAGGATGTTAAGGCTGGTGAGGTGCGTAACATAAAATCCATGTGGGAGAATCTGAGAGACAACATGTCACAGGATAAACCATGCCCAAAGGTACATCAAAACTCCTTGTGGCACTAAACCATGATCAACAGTCAGAAACCTTCTTCTAAACTGCTGTTAGGTTAAGGTTAGGTTAATTGTTCAAAAACAACCCATAAACAACAATCAGCATCAGTTCTTATAATTATCATTTGATATTATTTTAGATGTTGTAGTACTTAAGTCCCCTTCACTTGGTTTTATAAGTTTAAAGGTTGTAATTTGATCTTTACTTTTTCAGGGATCATCTGGAAAAAGATACAAATTTGTTGTGAGTGGCCATGGGAAGTACGAGAAGGTCTTCATTGATGACACAAACTAAGGATCAAGTAAGAAATGTAATCTCTTTATTCAATTTTTTTATTCAATATAACAAAATAAAAATTCAGCATGTTTATTTCTACACAGACATAATTCATGCTTTACTAGAGTAACTAAAGTATGATAATGTGCTGTACAATAGCTTGGTTGTATACCGCTGGTAATCTACAGAAACAAACACACTAATATTAAAATACTGTACCTTCTGGGTGTACACAGTAGTGTGTGTATGATGATTAATTGTTATAGTGTATAGTATATTGTTATAGTATTATAGAAGTTTCTCGCTACAATAAATCAATATATGTGATGGTTCCATTTGTAGTGTTTATTCAGGAAATATTTAGCCAGGTCTCTCCTTTTGCAACAAAGATCCCTGAAGTACAAGGGCTGCCAAAATTATCATCTTATAAAGTGTCTTCTTTCTTGGAGCTCTGGGTAGTATTCAGTAAATGTCACATGCCTGCTGTCTCACCTATCAGTCTAATGATTATTTGTGATACTGAACTACAAATGATCCATAAGTGAATCCATACAAATGAATCCATGAAATTACTTGCAACATTTCACTAGAAATGTGTCAGTAAGAAAACATCCAAAACTCAAATGGTTTTAACTTAAAAGAGAAGTAAAAATGAGCACATCTGAAACTAGTTTTTAGGGTCTTATTTCATGATCAACATATTAAGATTTACATTAAGTCTTTCCTTCATGTTCTAGCTATACCTTTCTGATTTCCCGCTGACCTTTTTGAAATGAACAGCACTGCCATCATGTCATATCTCATTCTGAGCAGGGCTCTTGACACCGCTCATAACGTCACGTTCTGAAACTCTCCATTCCAAACACGTCTGCTCGCAACACCCAGCTTGGCTGACGTGAGCAAACTTAAACCCAGGATCCATCCACATTGCTCTCTGAGCCACTTTCCTTTTTTGATCATTCTCATCATTACGTTTTCACTCGCCACATCCCGAACAGCTGCACCTATCAGTCGCTGTCTCTCTGCAGGAATGACTAGGCCTCAATTTCTGCTGACCAGCCCCTTACTGCACTGCTCAGAGCAGAGTACAGCGTATAGTTTGTTTGTCTCGTCGTTGATTTCATGAAGAAAACGGAAATTACATTTACAGCACTAAAATACTACATAATTGGTTAATTCTGTAGTTGAAATCAACTTTACACTGTACATTTGAAATTCAATCAAACATCTTCCATTATTTCTGTAGATGTACCAAATCCTTTGGCTGTTCTGTTAAAGTCTTTTGGCTCTTCACCTTTCTGTTTGCGATTCAGCAGCCCTCTTTCAAAGGCTGTAGCTATTTTGTTGAGAGGTTTCGCAGCTGCCTCTTTCAGTTTCCGGGCATCGAAGCGCGGGCTGTAGAGAAGGATCGGCAGACGGTTGACGAAGGATGGGACCAACTGGCCGTCCTTCTCCATGTTTTTCCGCTCTTCCTCGGTTTTGTTGCTATGTATCTGCTTCATTATGTTCTCCTTTGTGGCAAACATATGAAAAAGTACAGCATCCCACATTTTTGTTACCTTTGGTTCATCTTTCTTTTTGACCACATCCTGTCCACCCGATGACTGTTCTTTGTCCCTTGCAGACCTGCCTTTACCACTTATTTTCATATCTGCTTTCTGAGCATTTTGCGCTGCATCAGGCTCTGGAAAACTGGGGGCTTCAGGTTCAACAACCATGTGCTTTTTCAGCTTTGTCCAGCCACTGACTTTGGCCTTCAGGCCTTTGGGTTTTTGAGCACTCTTAGGTTCATTTAGTCTCTTCTGATCATCTTGTGTTGGTTCAGAGGGAGTCGCTTTGCTAAACTTGCCATCTTCAGTGGCTACAGCTAATGAATCCTTTAAACACTTTTGAGGTATTGAGGTATCAGACTTTAGCACTTTAACTGTGATGGGATCAGTTTTTGAGTCCTGAGCAGTTATATGCTGTGCCTTTACATCCATATTCGATGCTTTGGCTTCTGTCTGGGATTTAGCACAGCTTTCCTCAGATGAAGAGAGTGGTAGAGATTTGGCGGCCTTGAGAAGCATGGCAGCAAGACTATTTTCTGCACTTGGAGCTTTGCAAAAAGTCTTGACAGTTGAACACGGTAAAGCCTTTTGAGTGTCAGATTTTACGGATTTGTACTGCACGCTATCCATATTCAATTTGGTGTCCTGGGGTATGCTATTTGATGGTTTGATTGAATTTCTTTGTAATGTTGTTGAATCGTTTGATTTAGATTCAATTTTAACTTTAAATGCAGCTTTGGAATCAGTGTTGGTTTTATTGGAGACCTGTAAGTCTGATTCCAAATATATCAATGGGTATTTTGTAACACTACTGATGGGTAATAAGTCTTCATTGCTGTCATCTTGTTTAGAAGATTTGTCCTTTGCCAACTTCGTGACTAGAGCCTCAGAGTAAGGTGCTGGTGAAAATACCTGTTCATCTGAGGGGATTTTGGATGATGTATTTCTTTTGTTTGGAGAGCTTGGAATAGATTTCACATTGTTGTCATGTTTCTGCATCTGCAGACCTTTGGTTTCTTCTGTGTTTTGGATCATATTGTCTTTGGATTTAAAGGAGGGAGGTGTTGATTTTGGGTTTAATAAAACTTCACTTTTATTTGCTCCTGATTTGGAGTGAACTACCGCATTAGATGCATCTGATTTAAATGTGTTTTCAAGTTGAGATGGCTCACTTTTAGAGGGACTTTTAGTATTAAATATATCTGTTTTAGGGAGCCTTGGACGATTAAATATATCTAATTTGGGAAAAACTACAGGGTTGGCTGCACAAGACTTATCTGAGTCTTCATGTCTGGTTATTTCTGTCTTCGATGAGTCTGTAAAGATAGATGAACCTAACCTTGATTGAGCAGATTTAGTTTCCTCTGGCTTTAAGAGGGCTGCACATTTAATATCTGGAGGGACTTTAATGTAACTTGTGGTGTGTGTAGATGGCACTCCAGAGTCTGTGATATTGGTTGAGTTTGTTGTGATTTTATTTACAGTGAAACCTTCATTGTTGGTGTTTATGATATTGTGGTGTTGAGTGCCTGTAATGATGGTAGTAGAAGAATCGCAGACAGTTCCTAAAGAACTTTTGGGTAAACATGGCAAGGTTTTCTGCTCTTGATTTGCAGAAACGTGTGACTGCATCATTTTATCTGATGCAGAATTAAAACTTTCTGTTGGATATATAAATCTGTGTGCAGTCTCTGACTGCACTGTTTGCAGTGGGATATTTTGAACTGACAATACATTTTTTGTTAACAATCCGGTTATATTTGAGTTCTGAATATTTAATTGGCCCTGGGGAAAAGGGTAAGTTGGCATTTTTTTCCCCTCTGCTGCAAAAGGAGGTGTGGGGATGTCTGTAGATCCTGAATTTAGTTGTCTAGGTGCCTCTGCTACAGCAGTGGGGTTTACAATTGATCTTAAAGGTGTAATTTGAAGCCCATGGTACATTGCATCTTCAGGATTTAAAGATAGAGGCCTTGGTTGTACTCCAGGGATTGTCTCTCGCTTCTTTATACTTGGATCTGCTATTTCCAAAGTGGGATTATTGATGGTTTCGATTTCAGTTTTGCCAGTTTCTAGTACCGTAGTACTTGCTTGGTTTGTCATCGCGATTTGCAAGGGCAGTGCAGCCACTGAAGTTTTTAAAGCCTCTAAATCTGCCAAGGATTTCTCTCCATTGAAATCAGATATAATGCTAAGCCTTTCTTGAGATGTCTTGGTTGGAGTTTTGGACATACAGTTCTCATATGTCATGTTTTTAATATCTTCTGGTACTTCAGGCTTATACACAGATTGATCACCATATGAATTCATCTTGATTCCACCATAAGCAATATATTCAGCAGGTGTCAAACCATAGTATGTTGATTTTCGTTTTGAGACGTTAATATCATTTTTCAGTGGCTTCTGGTGGCCCACAAACCGTGCTGGTGGTCTTGGTGACCAATATACTGGAGTACTGGGTGTTTGGTAGTTACGGGAAGTGGTAGACATGGATGTTTCCTGACGTGCATCTGTTGGAACAGACTTGGCTGGTGTCATTATACAGGTTTCTGAAGTTTCAGTTTTATTCATTGGATACTCCTGTATAACTGTCGATGTAAGCACCTCACATGCTCTAGAACTTGACTTACTAGTATCGGTAGGGGTCTTAGATAAGGAAACTTCACATTTAGAAATTTTTGGTGTCAAGCATTCCTCAGAATAGGCATGAGAAATTAATGATTTGAGTCCTGTGGCAAACACAACACCATTTGGAATGGAATTTGTTAGTTTATCCACAGCCATTTTTTTAAGGCCATCGTCATGATCAGCTGCTTTTACACTAATCAGTGAGGGAGGTTGGAGCCATTGATTTTGAGACATGGGTCCCTGATGGTTTTCTGTGGAGACTCTTGCCTCCATTTTGGAAGATAATGCCGAGTTGAATGCAAACAAGGGTTGATTCTCTGCAGAAGCTTCAAAAACAGGTCTTACTGAGCTTACATGTGAATTCATCTGACAAGTTGGCGTTTGAAATTCATACCTTGTCCCTGAATTTTGTTTGACATCTATCACTGGATATTTTGCAATAGATGGTGCTTCTCCCTGCAAAGCAGAACCACAAGCCCAGGACTCTTCAATAGGGGGCTTTGATATCTTATAAAATGATGTTTTTGGAGTATAAATCGTTGTTTGTGGAAAAGCATTTTTCTCCATTGTGGAAGTCTTGACTTGTGACCCAGCTGTTTCCATGACGTGACTATTTGTGAGAGGTGTGTGAGTAATGAGTGCAGGTGCAACGTTTTTATATCCTTCCACATTGGATTGGCTCACTGGAACCTGAGAGATTGATGGCTGTGTCTGGGAACCCGGTGCACTGGATGATGTCATATATGGAGCGGGAGGTTGAACCGGTGCCAAGAGGGGGGGTTGTATTTGCACTGAGGCTTGATAGGTCTGTTGTTTGCCGAATGTGCCATGTGTCCTCCTTACTCTTGAGGAACTGGACTGAAGTGTTTGACTGAAGGCTATCTCAAAAGATGAATCTGGGTCTTCGTCTGTGGCCTGCTCGGAGTCATCGTCAAAAAGGATTGATGAGCATGTGTATAGAGGTGCTATCTGGTGCTCCAGTGATCTGGCAGGGTAAGAATAAGACTGTGGTGACAGTGTCGGCGTGGAACGGTAGTGTGAGCTGTTGGTGGGGTAAAAGTGTGGGGAGGGGGAGTGATGGCAGAAAGGGCTGCTGGAGGAATATCGAGACTCGAGGGTCCTGCTAAAGAGAGGGGTTTCTGGAGTCCTTGGAGGCGTGGAGTGGTCACTGTGCTCAAGGTCAGGGCTGGCCTCATTTACTGGTGACAGGTTTGACCGGAATGGGATAGGTGTCTGAGAGGATGAGCTGACTTTCTTTTTGCCACTTTTCTTCAGGAGTTTCTGCAGACGGGCATTGTCTCGCCCTGGTTTTGGCAGTAGAGGGGGAGGGTACTGCTGTGGAAGCAGACTAGACTGACTACCATAACTTAAAGCCATCAGCATTTCAACACCTGCATTGAAAACAAGCCACAAATACTAGTATTTAAAAAAAAAAAAAAAACTCAAACTCAACAATTCATACTGAATTCTAACTTTGGATTTAATCTCTATTTTTATTAATATTAACTGTGAATTTCACTCCACCGTCATGCTTAATACATGCTGAAAGAATTCAAATGTCTGGATTCCATTTTCAATTTCTGAGTGAAAATTGTTCCAAAGTAAGCCCAACACATTTTATTTATTTATTTATTTTTATGTGTAGATAACATAAATAACAGTATTTAAGGCCTATCATATGTCCAAACCCAGAAGCTAATTTGAAATTAAATTTTTACTTGAGGGTTACTTTTCACTCGTAAATTATATATATACAGTGTTGGGAGCAACGCATTACAAAAGTAATACATTACAGTAACATATTACTTTTTGCTGTAACGCAGTAGTGTAAGGCATTACTAATCAATTTTCAGTAATATTTTACTCGTTACATGTTCAGTGAGGCTTGTATTACAGTTGTATTACAGTGTATTGTCTGCTTTTACTTCTTAAAGGCAACAGATTATGTGAAAGTTTTAAAGCAGTCTTTTAGTGCCAGCTCAGAGCGGTCGCGTCTGTAACATTATTTTTTCCTCATAAATGCGAACACGAAAACTAAAATAAAATGAATATTTTAAGTTCTATGGAGACTGGAGAGCCAACCCTTCCTCATCCGATTTGCACAGTGTAATTAACAGAATTACAAAATATATATTTTACCTCCTATTTTTTTGTCACGCATGAATGTGTGTCTTTTCTCTAATATTAAAAATAAAACATAGACTGATATTTGTCTAATGTCTGGAGTCCTTTAAGGAAGTAGCCTATATACGTTTCAATACATGTATTTTCTGAGAATTTTTATTTCAAGTTTTGACTGCAAATGTCATGTCCATAATGCTGGACTTCCCCAATTTTAAATAATTTATCCTCAACTAGTTTTGTGGTGTAGGTCTACGTATTTTATAATGTTAACTTCAAATAATACTAATAGCCTAATTTTAAGATAAGGCAGCATTGGATCTGGACGGTAAGGAGAATAACGCTGGGAGTTGGAAGAGGTGTGTCGCGATTCTGTAGGTTCGTGGATCTGAGTCGTGTGGCAAATCGCGATTTCGGTTTCATATTGCATATCGTTACAGCCCAAAAGTTAAGTACTACTTAGTTATTTTGGTGAAAGTAACTAAAAAGTAATACATGAGTAATGTAATGCATTACAATTCAGAGACAGTAATATTGTAAGGTAATGAATTACTTTTAAATAACAGTAACAAGTAATACCTAATGTATTATAGTTTGGAAGTAACTTGCACAACACTGTATATATATATATATATATATATATATATGGATTTTATTTATATTGATGTGGTTAATGCAAAAAGACTGACCTCTCTCTATCTCTCTTTAGCTGGCTGCTGGACACAAATACGTCTGAAGACAGGATGCTGATGTGATCACCGTCCTTCAGTTATTGCACTGTTTAAAAAAAAAAATTACACCCACTAAATTTGAAACATTTTAATTGCTGCCTTACATTTTAAGTAAAATGAAGTGGTGCCAGAGCTATCACTTAAATGATTTTACTGATGAAGAAAATTAAAAGTGACCGAAATTATTGTAACAAGTTACATATTTAGAAACAAGGATGCTGTTTTAATCACAATTGACAGTTTCAGTGTGGTTATTTAACTACAATAACATCACATTAATGTGTCAAACTTTAAATCAGAGGAGTTCAATCCTGCTCCTGGAGAGCCACAAATTTAGTTCCAAGTTCCAACACAGCTTCCTGCCTAAAAGTTTATAATGATCCTGAAAACTTTGCTTAGCTGGTTCAGGTGTGTTTAATTAAAGAGCTAAACTCTGCAGGTAGACCTTAAGGAATAGGATTCAACACCTCTTCCTCACCTCTTAGGATTTTTGTGAAAACAAAAGTAATTTACAGAAAGTAAATTCTCATATATATATATATATACATTTTGTCACAAGGTGGAATGATTTATAGCTGAAATTTATAGTTTAAATAGCGTTTTCATTCTGTGCATTCTTACTCTCAATGTCCTTCTATCAATTCGTTTTCTTTCCTCTCTCATGATTAGAATATTGTCTCCATATAAGTGAGTGATATTCTGTTAAGTATAGCCTTACTCAGTCAACACATGTAAACCAATCAACCAAATATCTGTGGAGTGTAAGGTGTATTTGTCATAAATAAAACTCGGCAATTTTCAGGTAAGTGTTGTGTCTCTTTGTTCATCCATACTGTTGAAAATATGTCCTCTTCAGATAGAATATAGTAAGTTGTAGAATGTCTTTCCATGTTCACATTAAGACATCCTGCAGTTCACAGATGTGTCAAAATACTGTGATTTTGTTTACCATGAACATGTTTGTTTGTTTTTTTAGGGAAGTATATTTGAAGAGTTCAGATGCAAAAGCCTCTAAGTGACATTTGAAATTTTCTTCTAGAATGATCATTTTTATCAAGCTCGTATATTTAAGTTCAGTAATTTCCCTTAAAGGACAATTCATAGGTAATCTTCATTGCCATTTAAGTGAAATTACTGAACTTAAATATACGAGTTGGTTAAAAATGATCATTCTAGAAGAAAATTTCAAATGTCACTTAGAGGCTTTTGCATCTGAACTCTTCATTTGTTCTCTGTTAGTAGGTTAATAAGCATACATGACCCCTACATATGACAGAATTTATTCAATTCAAATTCACCACTATACAGAATATCCCACAAGTCTGGTCAATATTGTAATGTACTTGCATGTACATACAGTCTGTGACTCCCTCTGTATCTGGGTTAATTTAGTATCTGTGTGTATTCTAGTGCCTGCGTGACAGTACTATCCCTGAAATGTGATCTTGAGCTGCTCTACATTTTATTTTTGCCCACTGAAAGACTGCACATCCTGGAACCACAAAAAGATAAACATGGCCCCAGCCTCAATTCTCACACAACAGTACAGAGCTAATTACATTAACACTTTTTAATCTTGTATTACAATGTATCTGGTTGGCAAACATTTTAACCTCAGTGATCTACATCTCCCTCCTTTTCCTTAGACGTGTGAGATGTCTGAGTGCTAAAGACCTGAGATATGCCTGTTTGATTTAGGTTCTTTTAGCATAACACCTCTGTACTATTAACAATTGAAAGACTTCATGCTAGCTAAATCGTTGCACTGTTCACTATTGTCTATTGCAACACATACAATTGCTGTATTATTTTTTTAATTAAATACTTCAGGTTGGATGATCACGCTATAAGCATTCATGAGACTTACAGTGAGGTCAGAAGAGAGAGATGATGCTGATCTGCAAAAGATATGAATAGACAGATAGGAAATTAATATCAGTTAATAAGTACTGTGAAATACAAATCCAAGGTGCACACTGGCCAGCCATATTATATATGCCAAACAAAGATCTTAAATGACAAAAGCAGCTTGCAATTGTTTTAAATCAGGCACTTTGACACTAGTGCCGGCACAATGAGCAGAGGCCTAACGTCTCTCACAGAGCCATGCGCAAGACAACCACAGATCACAGACACCTTGTTTTTACCTGTGCAAGTATTGCTGTACAATTAAGTGTGCGTCTGCTGGGTCCAACTCTGTGCGAGTGTGGTGGGGTAAGATTAGTAGAACAGAGCAACAGGACATGGTGACCTACCCCCTTTCCATGCCAAAAATAAAACTCATCGCCCCAAATTCAATCTTCGCTCTGACAGCCAGTGAGATGTAACCAGCAGGGGCTTTCCACTTCACCTGAAACATATGACAGGCCCAGTGGATGTGTTATCAAAAGTCTTTCTCATTTTGCTATCTTTGCATGCATAATTGAAGGCATGGAATTACTGTGCTACATGTATGCAGAGGTAATATGTTTCTGGTTTGCTGATAGATTTTGGTTGTGGCATGGGTGCAGATTCACATTTAAAATTGACATGTAACAGTTTCAATAGTCTCTTGTGACATATATCTGGCTCTCTGGGAAGCAGGGTAGCATGTCACAGCAAGAAGGTCCCTGGTTCGAGTCATGGGCGGCTGAGCCAGGAGTCCTTTCTGAGTGGAGTTTGCATGTTCTCCTTGTGCCTGCGCTTGGGTTTCCTCCGGGTGCTACGGTTTCCCCCATAATTCAAAAACATGCCGTATAGGTGCATTGGAGATGCTAAATTGCCCTTAAAGGGCAACTAAACCCCTGGTTAGAGCCTACCTCCACCACTGGCAATATTTGAAAAATGCTGAAAAAATGAAGATGGTTCTCACTGTAGAACATGAAATTCACGAGGAGGAGTTGGATCAACTCCTCCCACCTTACAGTACATATACCTGAACCTACCCAGCTCCACCCCCTGATCCCTAAACCCACCCCAAAAACCTACCCAACTCCACCCCTCAGATCTGGATCCGACTCAGCCCCCTGAATCTTGTGTACTGCAATAGAGCATCACAGTCCCGCCCACAGCCCGAGAGAGCGTTGGTGCCGGAAGTAAATTTCCCATTCATTTCTCCCATTGACATTTTGTAAAATCCATATCCATATAAAGAGTATTAGAGCATGTCTGAGGATAACCAGCTACGGCTGAACCCATAAGCATACAACATATCATTTCGAGTGAAAAAACGAAGAGAAAATCCCAAAAAAGGTCAGGGGTACAAGCCTGTGTACATATTTTCATTTCCAAGCAAAGGAACTACTCCTCCCATAAACCACCGCGCCTCACTGAAGTTGTCTGAAAGCCACCGTAAAAGAGCCTTTTGAATGACTTCCAAATCTGACGACGGCCATGTGAACTTTTTCCTCCAGTGAATTTTATATAGCCTAGTGAATGTGCAGGGAAACTCCTTTTCCTCGATTTACTGAAGCAAATGCATTTGCAGCTCCACATGCTAAAAACATTAGCATCTGGCTCGCTCATAGGCTGTGCTGAGGCAACTGCACATCCAATGGCACGGGGGCGTCTCAGATGTGCAAGCAATGAACTTAGCTTTATGTCATTAAACGATCTTCAGTCTTCATGTACCTTCACAGGGTTTCAGACACGTGACATGACTTCCACCAATCAGATGCATCACTGTGGGATTGTAGGATTGTTCAGGATTGTGGGTAATGAAGTACTTATCCAATACATCACGAATAAAAGACATTTATCTCAAAACAACAAGGTTAGTGCTCCATGAACTTTTGGTGTTTATATGAGCATATACAATGGCTTAGTAGAGCCATAGCTGGTTTTAAGTGATGCAAGTAGCTTTGCAACAGAGCGGTCATTTAAAGTCAAGGATTTTTCTCCCCCACCTTCACTTGAAGGTGAAGGGAAGAAGGGTGAATTGTCTGTGGACACACGGCCATATCAATTTCACCCGCTGGCTCAATCTACGGTCTTAACTCCCGCATCATGATCGCATCTGATGAGTTTTGTCGAGTTGATGTCAATAGCCCCGCGCTCTGCATATTCATTGATATTTTGCCGACTTTGCCGGCGCGTTTGTCGACTCCAGAGGATTAACTTTAGCCTAACCATAAATTGTGATTAAAATATACATGATTACTCACATCAAGGCGCCGCTGTGGTGGAGTCCATGCAGGAGGAGCAGTGTTTGGCACTGCCGCGAGCTGTATGGAGAAGCCCATGTCCACCTCTATTCCGTTAACGTTACCATCCTGATCACTGTACTAAACACAGATAAATCTACGCTAACTTGATGCTATCCTAACTGTACTATGCTACTAACTAACTACAGAAAATAATCTAAATAACTATATAAATGCTATGCTAAATTGATGCTACAAAACTCTTTCCTGATCGTTCCAACTCTTGACTCGCAGTGGTATTGACGAAACAAGATGATTTTTAAACTGCAGAGGGCGTGGCAGTTCGCACCAAGGGTGTGGTGAGCTGAAACCTGCAAACATCCAATAGGAAAATTCAACTGCAGTAGCACCGTTCAACCTGAAGAGGGCAGCACAAAGATGTTTTTACGTAGAATTAAAACACTTTATACCCAAATGTCACTCAAATCCATGTTTAACATTAAAAAAGCCCCATTCTTACAGATCATTAACTAAAAAAAGTTGGTTTAGGGTTTATTTAACCTTTAATTTGTGCCCGACTGTGTGAGTGTGTGAGTTGTAATGGGAAGGGTTGTGAAAAGACCTTGCAGCTACCCCAGAAAAATCATTGCCAAGAAAATTCATGGACTGTTTTAAAACATCTTTGCAAACTTGAAAAAAAAAAAAATGAAGGACGGACCTTGATTTTTCACTGGGAATTGATTGTTTTTTTTTTTTTTTGTTTTGGTTCGTTGTGGTTTGCCACTGCGGTGATCTCATGTGAGTGACGGGCTGTCCCGCCCTTGCTCCAGTGAACGAGTCATCAGATGTCACTGCAAGTGGGAGTGGAAGTACTTTGAGAACTTTTTTTAAATTCAAATAATTTTCAATGTATTGTTTGGACATTTTATTCAATGTATAAATTGCAGTGGACAAATACTTGCAAATATACATTTTCTTTCTAAACAACAGTTACAGTGTGGTTATTAGTTGAAGTATTAGTTGTTAATTGAACAGCTGAAGTATTATTTTAAGAATTGATAAGTATTTTTTAGAATTATTTAATTTTTTGAGTGGTTATTCCTTATTAAAAAGAAATGTACTTATTAACATGCGTCAAGATTTAATTAGTGTTAACACTTAATAACATGCTTTCAAAGTACACTGATTGGTGTGCACAATGGAGTTATTCACTTCAGGCAGTTTGTCTGTATGACAGTATATGCTTGCTTTGGTCAAATTTGCCCCATTGTGGACAACAACGTTATCAGTTTCCAGTTTGTTTCCCCGCTCCCAAAAAGCATCCACAAAGACATTTTGTATCCCTCTGTTAGTCACAGCCAGATTTCATACTCTCCTTCTTAACTTGGGCTTATTTTTGCTTGCCTTGTGCTACGACAGATATAGCGATTGGGTGCCTCAGCTTTCCAAATCTGATCATCCTTTCATCCAGCACATTCTGTGGGTCTCCTTATGGTCCAGATCCCCCCCACCCCCATTAGCTCCTCAGCCAATGAGACTTCTTAGAAGATCAAGTATCAGTATAAGTCAAGGACTTAAGAAGTTTCAAGGTTTGCAGAACCTTTCAGCCCGTCTTCGCCATCAAGACACTCTCTTCCTTCGCCTTTTTTGAGGTAAGAGTTTTAAAGATTTGGTATCTTCAGAAATTCAAAGACATGTCTTGGCCGAGTCTGAGTGGAAAGTTCTCACCCTCTGTCCACAGCTAATGGTGCTTTTTTTTTTTCTTTAAAAATTTTTTTTTTCTCTCTCACATGTTGTATATTGCTGTAAATGATGAACTTTGACTGTGCTGAATGGATATGCTGCTAGCAGATTTTACTTCAGTTGATGGCATAAATGTGTGTGGGCACCTCTGTTGATGGGATGGTTCTGTCTCAGTGTGCCACTCTGACTAATGGCTATTATCAACCAGCACAATACGATTTAGGATTTACACATCGTTGGCTTCCTCTTTGTCCTATCCTGTGTAGATCACCACTGTGACAATAGAGGCTTTACAGCTGTCAACAGATTAATAGCACAAACAGGGTGGGAGTATTAGAACAATGCACTAATTGTTGACATTTTGAGGCTAATACAATGCATAATATAATAGTATACTATATTCATTCTGTTGTGATACTGCATTCACTTTTTGTTTCATGGCAAACTAGAAAATCCAGCATTCTTTCCTTTAATGGCTCATAATAATTTAAGCACAGAGTTATGCCCACATAAGGCAGGGCTGACAGGACCAGAGACTCGCTGTCAAAAAGAGAGAGAGCTGATGCTGGGAAACATGATCATGTGTTAATCTCCAAACGCTCCTGCAGCTGTGCTGGAGATATGAGTCACAGAACACACAGAGAGAGAGAGAGAGAGAGAGAGAGAGAGAGACTCAAGAACAGTTTTATACTGGGTAAATGCCAATTCACACTGCACCAACAGGTGTCGACCAACGCTAGCAATCACCAGATTACAGTACAGAGAGAGAAAGAGAGATTTTTTTAAGAATGGCAAGGATATCTGGATATGCTTCCATAGGCGTAATGTTTTTTATACTGTACAAACTGTATATTCTATCTCCTTAGACTAACCATACCCCTACCATCACACAAAACGTCACACAAAAACAAAAATTTACAGGAAGTGTCCTCATAAACCAAGTTTACTTTGTAATAGCCATTTGCCACATTTGTGTCATCATAAACCATTTTTTCAAAAAACACACACCATTTTTCTTTAACTGTTTTTATACTGAATGACATTTGATGCTTTTTGGCATTACACCTCAACTTAAACATCACATTTTTAGAATGAAAATATTTCATTTACAGAGTTTAACTCTGTTGATATTTTGTTGAAGATGTGATCTAAGCTCTAATTCTGCTAGATTCAACATGCCCTACTTTGATCATTTATAATTTCTTTGAGAGACTTAAATCAGACAGACATTAAATGTTAAGCATTCAGACATAAATGTTTTGTTTTTTGTTTTTTTTATAGTTGACAATGAAAAGATCTCATGTAATGTTACAAGCTTTCTAAAATATTTTGCATGTTGAGGTGCCTTTCACACCTGTCTAGTTTGCGATTATAACTCACAGTGTCACAGTGGTACAAACAATCGCCCTGTCTGCTTCATATAGGTCTAAAGCTCCCTGTCATCATGTCCGACACAGAAGACGTGTGAGTATTTTGACATTAAATATTAAACTGCATTGTTCAGCATGCTAATTATTATTATTCATGTTCTATGGTCAAGAAAAAAATAACGATAACTCTTCTTTCTCTCTTTTCTTTCAGTGGGGGTAAGTTCTAAATTTAAATTATTATTGCAGTTGTTGTGGAAATGCCCTAGACAGGAAGTCTATCATATGTGTATGCAGCATATGTACATTATTTTCTGTATATATGTACAAATGTTTCCAGTTAATATCTATTTCCGTTTTTGTTTAAAAATAAAATCGTATTATATGTATGTATTTTGTTTTTTCAGTCAGCATCAATGTTTTTTTGGTATGTCAGAAATTACTCTATGTATATAGAGCCTTGATGACATATCTGTGCAGGTTTGGCTTTGCTTTATCCAGCATTTAAATTTAATTGGTAAAAAAAAAAAATACACATTTCAAATCTAAATATGTATCCAATGCAAGAGTTGTGCCCTGAATTTGCTTGTAATGAGTGATATTGTGCCACCTGCTGTCTAGCAGCTGTTTCATGAATCTCATGCCAGCATACTGTCTTCTGCCACTGCTATACCGAGAGCTTTTTTAGAAACATCTCTGGAGGCTGACATGCCAAACACAGGCAGTGGCTGAATGCAGTATTAATGATGCTCATGTTACTGGTGTTCTCTGAGGTAAAAGCTCATGTCAGGCTAGATCAGAGATCAGACCAAATGATTAATTTACTGGAACTGTCATTAATAATTGGCTACTGTGGCTCTGTACTGAACTCCGACTGAGCGCTAACCCCACAGAACAACATAAAAAAGGCTCAGCATGTGTTTCATGTATGATGCAATTACAAATACAATGGTACAAAAAAACAGAAAAGAAAAAAAAAATGCATTTTTTAATTTGTGTATTCCTTTACTGCTTTCTTTTCTGGCATATGAAGAATATGAAGAGGAAGGTAAAATAAGCAACAATAAACTACAACAAAACAAACCAAATGGATTTGAAAATTAACTAGTCTTTCAACATACTAATTCAACGATTTCTCCTTATTTGTTTAAAACTGCCTGACACTGTCTGCAGTAAGCTGTACAGTAACTAAGTCAACTGAAAATAAATTAACTGAAAGCAGAAAATGAAAATGGTTTGCTTAACTAACTTTTTTTTTCTAATCTTTCAAATGTCAACCTTTTCATTTAACTCATCACAAGGAAAACTAAAACAAAAAGCATATTAATTATGTTTATGCTGGGAAAACGTCTAGGTTTCGACTGTAACCTCTGTTACCTGAGAACAGGGAACGAGACACTGCATCGATTGACATGAATAGTGATTGGCTGGGCTCCTTTGGGTCCCTAGCCACATTCCCTTGAAGGGACCCCTTCTAATTTAAAGCTGTAGTGCTAGGCCCTTGAACAGGCCCAGGTAGGCCTTTTCATTAAATAAAGTTTATGGAGGGTTTCCTGTGAATCGTATAGCTTGGGTTGTGACCGTTGGGTAGCCGTCACTGACAGTCCAGTGTGACCAGAGGGTGAGTGGTTCTGGCATTTCATTCAAATTTGCTGGTTCGGACAGTTGTCACTGGCTCTCCCCTTAGCATGGTGGCCTTGGTATATAGTTCCCCAAAGCGTCAATCGCTTGCAGCGCAAGTTCCCTTTCGAAAGGGAACGTCTAGGTTACAACTGTAACCTCTGTTCCCTGAGAACAGGGAATGAGACACTGCGTCTTTTCGACATGCCTCGGGGCCTGCCTACCAATCAGTCCCTTCAGACGATAATGTGAATGTCATGTTTTCAAGGCTCCCCTTTTATACTTCCGATTCGCACGGTGATGATGTCATGGGCTGTCACAGGTCAATAGGATTGCCGTGATTTGATAGTTATTTCATACAGCGTCAATCGAAGCAGTGCAAGTTCCCTTTCGAAAGGGAACTATTGGGAGCTAACCAGCATGTGTTGCCCCCCACAGCTTGAAGGTTGCCATGACCTTTGATGACCTTTTAGACAGAATCCATAAAACGGATTGGAATACTTCATTGTGGAAACCTGAAGTTCTAAATTGTGTAACTGTTAAAAAGGTCATTCAAATAGTTTGCTGTTTTGATGCTTTGTCTTTGTTTTGAGGTGATTTTGTCCGTGCACAAGTTGTGAAATTTATTCTAGTTTATTTTCCCAGCCAACATAAGACAGTTAGAGTTGACTTTAGAATATTTGAATTAATGGTTTTGGCAAACAGGGAAAAACAAAGGCATTTCATGTGGGTATTTTATTTGGCATGTGGAACCCTGGTGTCTCAAGGTCTCATCATTTCATAACAGGTTCTCCCGCTATTTGGATCCTCTTAGCCATCAGTCCCATCCTTATCGATATACATTTCACACATGACTCTCTCTTTCTCTCTCTCTTTCTCTTACACACACACTTTAACCAATACTTAATCTCCCATTTCTGAATGCTCCTTCCTTTGCAACGCATTAACTTTTGACAACCTTCCTTCCCCTGGTTGCTTGCTGCATCATGTATTATTACAGTAGCTGAAGAGATAGTAGAGGTAGAGGTAGCTCCAGAGGCAGCTCCTGAACCGGAGCCTGAGCCTGAGCCTGAGCCTGAGCAAGAACCAGAGCCAGAGCCAGAGCCAGAACCAGAGCCAGAAACACAGCCAGAACCAGAGCCAGAACCAGAACCAGAGCCAGAGCCAGAGGTGCATGAGGAAGGTATGTGGCATGGATATTCATTCATCCTTCCCATTTTCCCCAAACAACTAAAAACAGGCAGCACACCTCACCCATTTCTTACAAATCATTCACATTAACGTAGCAGTAGTTCCTCAGTAGTTCCCCTACAAAACTTTAACCACTACTGGCGGTACCTCCTCTTCGTTCAGGCCCACTATATGGGTGTACATCTCAGATGTTGACAGAGCTTAGATTTATGCCATTTCAGTCCCTTATGGTGCATTTGAATTATTTTTTCAGGATTGGACAATTTCCCAATTTATGAACAAGGAATATTTTCCAATTCTAATTCACTTGCAGACCTATGTGGAGTGAGCTGGAACGATTAAGCTCTGACAGACATGGCACTCATCTAAAATGCAGCTTCTTTAGAGTGGAATGGATGCAGGAGGCCTTCAGTGTTGGGAAGCAAAAATGATTACCAACACTTCTAAACTATATTTTTAGTTCGATGTATCAAAAAAAGCCTTCATTGCTCTTTTTTATGTCAAAAGTCATCTTCCTAAACTGTCCTCTCTCTTTATAAAGTCCCAGTCGTTATAAATATGTACGTCATGTAAATATTCCCCAATTCAGTAAATGATTGACAATAAAAGATTCACTAATTCAAATAAAAGATTCAGTATTTAGCAGTACTAAATACTGCTGTTCATCACTTTTTTTTTTGGATAAATTATGTGATAATTTTGTCTGTTCAAGTTTAATGGCCTTACACTAATTAGGATACATATTTATTAATATATATCTATATAAATCTATATATTAAATGTGGTATTGTCCCCCCAGTGTCCTCTAGCTTGACTGTATGAACTAACCATGAGGAGTAGCTTGGTTACAACAGTTTCAAAGTAGCTTCCCCAACACTGGTGGCCTGAGCTGATAATAAATCACATTCCAGCTCCTGCTCTTGCCAATTACGCTGCAATTACGATGCTTATATCAGATTGTGACTGAAAACTCATTGCACTCTTCTGCATTCAGAACTGCCTCTGAGTTGCCGCCAGCGTAATGCTAATCTAGGCTGCATCTTGAGGAAAATATATTCTATTGCATGTGTTTTAATAATTCTGCATCAAATGCAATTGTTTCAGTTGCTATGGTTTTTCATAATATTCATAGGATGCTGAGTGTTTAAATACCAATTACACAATAAATGGTCATGTTTAATGAAACTTTCAAAGGGACAAAAAGGCTACTTATATGTTCTTTATTAACTTATTCTCTCTAATTTCACTGGCTTAACACGGGAACGGCTCTCTTTGGCACACTGAATTAGTACACTGAAGAAGTTTAATTATTGAATTAAAAAGCAAAATGCAGAAAGTGTCAAGCCAGATTTTATTTTGATCCATTATTAAGATGCTTTTTGTCCACTTTGAAATACCAAGCAATGTTTTATGATAATGTGTATGCAAATATAAATTGATCATCAATAGTAATGTTGTTAATTAACTTATGTTATATATATATATATAGCTTGCTCATATTGAGGTGTCCCACTGAAAGTGTTAACCTACTGTCATTCATTCTATATTTATTGTGATAGTTACTGTTTAATTAATTGTCATGTTTAATTTCAATGTATCCTGATACCTCAATTTGAGTGTCCGCTCAGCTGAACTGCCTCTGAGCACGCAGCCCTGCTTGGGGCAGCAAAAAGCACACAAACCAACTTTAATATTCTCTATTTTACTCTTGCTTTCAACGCTTGATGCATGCAGAGGCCTATGAAGAGGAAGGTATGTTTGTCATTTTCTTGTATTTGTCATTTCTTATTAAAAATAAGGCATGGGGGAGGGGTTAATGCCTGCAAGGTGCACAGTGAAATCAGGACCAAAACCTTACAACATCTTATTCTGAATAGGGGGACACAGAAAGCTGGCCTGTAGTGTCGGTTGAAAAACTGACACTAGCTTACAATAAGTCAAGGGTGAAAGAATATGAAATGCTGACATTGCTCTATGCTTTGCTTCTTTTCGCATGAATATGCCACAATACCAGTGGAAGGAGTACAAGATGGTAGTTTTTAATTCCCTTCTGGAAAATGTCTGGTCTGGGTGTAGCTTGATGCTTGTGTTTTTGGTGTGAAGGTCAAGCCAAATTGTTATGATACATTGCAATTGCTTAAACATCTTATCCAGCCCACTTGCAGAGTCTAGTCAAAAGTCCATGATGACCAGATATATAATAAACCCAGATTTAGATGCTGTTAGTCAAAAGAAATGGGAAAATGAATGAAGGATAAAAAGCTGATTCTTATCCACAAGGCTTTGTGTGTGTTGTTGTTGTTGTTGTTGTGTTAATTCCTGGAAGAGTGAGAATGGTCCACTTGTCCGGAGTTATCTGTCTGTTTATACTCATGTACTTATAAGCACCTCATGATCTGATTTCTTGTGCAATGATTCGGCTAGATTTGTTTTGACCAACTATGTTTTTCAAAACTTTCTAACTAACCCAGTTTTTTAACATTATATATACTTAACTTCATAAAGATACCATTAAAAGTTACATACATCATTTTAAAAGCTCAGGGTAACAGAAACCAGCACTGAGTTGTTACTAAGAGTAACTTTAAATTTAAATTGAATTGAGTAACTCCATGTTCATGGATATGGCTAACAAAATTCCCACTGATTGTTGACTGAGGTTGTTTAAAACATCTCTAACCATGTTACATATCCCTCTCCCTTTTCATTTTATTTTTCATAACAGATGAGAAGCCCAAGTTCAAGTAAGTAGTATTGTCCACTTAATAGTTCTTTTACCGCTGAGCAGCCAATTTCAATGCTGTGATGTAATACATCATGCTCTGAGTTGTCCTAAGGAGCTGATGAAGTTATTTGACACCCAGTGCCACTAAAACAAATTTTGCTTTCATTCCCTTCAGACCAAGTGCACCAAAGATCCCTGACGGGGAAAAGGTGGACTTTGATGTAAGCAAGTAGCGCATGTCATTGTTGGTTATATCAGATTATGTATTAAATGCACAAATACCTGTTTGAGGTCATATTTCCTTGGGTGCAAACAGGACATCCAGAAGAAGCGTCAAAACAAGGATCTCGTTGAGCTGCAGGGCCTGATTGATGCCCACTTTGAGTGCAGGAAGAAAGAGGAGGAGGAGCTTATTGCTCTGAAAGAAAGAATTGTGAGTGATCGCTGTCTATAAGCTTCCTGATTACATGACTCAACAACAATTATGTGAATTTTAAATATTGATTTGAGATCAAATTATTTTAGAATCTTACCTGTATATTATCTTAAAATAGTCTGTTACAATGTACAACACAATCAGCCTGTTAGTGAGGTAATCAAGTAGGGCTAGTTCATAAAGGGTTTCAGCCAGTAAACAGGATGGTGTATCGGTCAGGACACAGGAATAAAGACGAGGAGATGTAATTTCCTTCTTTATCTGTATTAAATTCCAGTCGTACTCATCAGAACATTCCAATATCCAGTATTGTCATTACAGTCTGATAAAACAAAATAAATCACAATTAGTTACTGTAGTTTAAACAGTTTAAACAGTACTAAATTATTATGCAACATAAATAATAAATCCACAAACAAAATACACAACTGGCTCATCAAACATAAATCTCAATTGACATTGCTATGCCCCTTTAAACAATCTCCAATTACATAAATATTATTTCTTATAAAGAAATAAAGAGTTTTACCCATTTCACCAACCAGTTTCCATAATACTGTTTTTAAAAGGGGTTTAAAGAAAAGATAATAGCGACATCCTCTGGCCAGACAAGGCTACTACACATAAAAGATCGCACATGGTCTCCTGAGCACGATATTAACTCTTTAACTCAATAAAATAAACATTAGCACGTAACTCGAAGGCTCACATAAGTTAGCTATTATTTCCCACAGCATTTTACAGCATGAACATTGTTCTAACAACAGAAATCTCACTCATCTCGCTGGGCACATGTGAATACACGGTAAATCTACGATATAGAAACATTAACACAACAAAATAACAGTCACTTACTTTTCTTCATTCACTCAATACATGGAATACTGGAAGCTGGATTTCTCAGGATGAACTATAAAGACTAATCAACCCATGTACGAGGGCTAAACTGCAACTGTTAAACTTGAACTCGTTCTCTCTTCCCACTCGAGCCAACACACACATCACTTCCTTTACCGTAACCATAGAAGAAGAGTCTTAAAGCGGCAGGCACCCAAAAATGTCAAAGCCTTTTATACACAGCCTATCAACAAGACAAACACAAAATTAACATTTCCATTTTCACCACAATAGAAAAAAAGAGACCCATAAACGTTGGTTTAATACAAGAATAAAAGTTAACGTAGCCTACTAAAATGACTAAACCTAAAATCAAAACTAATGAAAATGAAAAAAAAACAAGAATACCAAAATTACTTACATTTAAGCTAAGATTAAAATGAAAACTAATATAAAAAAAATAAAGCTAATTAAAAATGTTAATCCTAAAATATACTGACCTGGATAAGCAGAATAATATACAGCGTTGCTTTGGACAATGGCATGGCATTGACCAGTCAGAATTGAGTAATCCTATCAGGATATTATAATGGACATATTTGAAATCTGTCTGTGTGTAGGAGAAGCGTAGGGCTGAGAGGGCAGATCAGCAGAGGATCCGCGCTGAGAAGGACAAGGAGCGTCAGGCAAGACGTGAGGAAGAGAGGCTGAGGAAGGAGGAGGCTGATGCTAAGAAGAAGGCAGATGATGATGCCAAGAAGAAGTCTGCCCTGTCCAACATGGGCTCTCAGTACAGCAGCTACCTGCAGAAGGTGCAGAGCTTTCTATCAGCCCCAACTCTGATTCTGTTCATCATCACTCGGAGTACAGTATATGATTGTGAAATGGGTTGTGTTTGTGTGCTGATAAAAACAGGCTGACTCGAAGAGGGGAGGCAAGAAGCAAACTGAAAGGGAGAAGAAGAAGAAGATTCTGGCAGACAGACGCAAGCCTCTGAATGTTGACCATCTCAACGAGGACAAGCTGAAGTCAGCACAAATTCTCTAAGCCTATACAGGCAATGAGGCTGAAAAAGACACATTGTCCTGATGAAACATAGTTGGTGTCTAAATTCTAAATGTGTTTTGGTGTGTATGGTGTGTTTACAGGGAGAAAGCTAAAGAGCTGTGGGACTGGTTGTACCAGCTGGAAGCTGAGAAGTTTGAGCACCTCGAGAAACTCAAGAGGCAGAAGTATGAGGTGAGGAAGCATTATAATGCCCATTTGAACAATACAATGTCTATAAACTAAATTTACTTGACATATTTTATTATGACCTACATTTGTTTTACTAGGGGAGATTCACTACTTTGTCAACTGCATCCTGGACACACTTAAAAGCTTAACGAGATAGTTGAACCAAAAATGAAAATCATTTTCTGGTATCTGTGGTTCCATGATAATACATCCATGAAACATTTGCATTCTTTGCATTAGAAAAAGGTTAAAAGATTTTGTTTATTTAAATGGTTGTTTTAAGAACTGCTCACTGAAATGTTCTTTGAGAATTCCATAATGGTTCTTCTTGCATCTCTCCGAAAAACCTCTTTTGGAACCGTTACTTTTACGAGTGAATGGGATGCAAAAAGAGATGACCATCTTAGGTAGGCTATACCATTCATTACACGATAAGTAATAACTGAACTTTCATTTTTGGGTCAACTATCAGTTTAGTCCTCAAATTTGGTTGTGTTACAGTGCATTACAGTCAATCAGTCTGTACTTTAGTGGAGGGAATTTTTCAGTGATTCCTTCTATAGGTTTACGAGTGCATCATTGAATCATTTATTCAACCGATTCGATTCAATCCGTTTAAAAAAGCTGATTCATTCAGGAATGGAACACCATTACTGTAAGTTGTTTGGAGACATGATGGTTCCACGCGATCAGAAATGAGAAATGAGAAATTTGAAGGTGAAAGATTTTCGCAACGCATTCAGGTTGGTGACTGATCTCGCCGCAATGACCAACAGAAAGCTGCTTGGTTTGAAAGTGACTTCTGTGTGAGAGTTCATGCAAATTCTTTACACAGATATTGGACTTTTGGACTTACTTAACCAGCACAACATTTTCAGCCCATTCTCACCCACAAGGCGTCACCTAACTGACGCCTTGGGAAGCATTTTGACCATGCTTCAATATCTGACGCTTTAGGCGCTCTTAGATGATGCCCTAGGATCGCGTGTAACCCTACCCCCACCCCAGACCTAAACCTAACCGTGTCATCTAACTGACGCTTTCCTTTAGCGTCAGTTAGATGACGCCATGGTCAAAGGTGACGCCTTGGGGTGAGAATGCGTTGACATTTTGGAGAAATCCTGTCAAAAAAAATCCATTGTCTATTATCAATAGGTACCTTTCAAATTAATCAGTTGTCTGTTGGTCAGCACCACAACGAATTCAAGTCAGCAACGTAAACCCGTTGCAGAACCTCATTTGTGTTGGGGAATAGTTCTTCTCCTTTTGCCCGTGAAATGGTAAATGTGACTGCGCCTTAAGTAACTTTTTAGCAATATACTGTCTAAAATGTAAGTAACTTAATATTAACATTCACTCATTCACATGAATAGGTTAGTTTTTACATTCAAAGAACATGAACATATCAGTCACAATGTGTGTAAGAGCAGGTCTGAGTGTGTGTGTGTGTGTGTGGTAGTTCAGGTCTCAGCTGTGTTCTGGTGTTCTGCAGGTTACAACCCAGCGTAAGAGAGTGGAGGAGCTCAGTAAATAGTGAGTAACTGGAAATATAGAAAGCTAAGCATCAGGCTTTGGTCAGCAACAGGGACGTGACAGCATGGTCTGCATGCATGAGACTCTGGTCTCCGTGGCTTCTGGGAAAAAAAGGTCGATTCAGACCACAGGTGAAAGGTCAAATGTAATGTCTATGGTTAGAGCCTTCACAACAAGTCGATCACTTTACCACCACCAGCTAAATCAAACCACTATGCCAACAACCTAGATACTGTCCAGTAGAGATGTGCTTCATGGTTAAATGAATATCGTATGTAGTGTCATTAAGCATCTGATCTTCCAAGATGTTTTCTCTCTCAGGTAAGTGTGTGTGTGTGATTTTTCAAGCTCAATACCGTCTTGCTGAGAAAGAACACACATGCCAGTGATATGCGCACACAATGCTGCTTTATGCCAGCTCTTAACTTCAGCAAGTCCTGAGCATCAAGCCAGAATGATGTGTGTGTGTTTGTCAGCACTCGATGGTAGAGGACATCTGTCACAATCCAGGATCCTGTGGTTAAGGTATGATCTGGCAGGTTTAAAAACGCTCATGTGTTGTTTTCAGGTCATCTCTCTCAGAAACCGCATTGATGAATTGCAGAAACAGTAAGTAGCTCCTTGCCACCACACACACAAAGCGCACGGATGGACTGACTACTTTACTCTAATATTACTGATTGAATTATCTAATCATGTTCACACCTCATGATAACTCTCAAAGACACTGTCACACACAAGCTGCCAGTCATATTGGATAAAACGCATACTGGCTGCAAGACTTTACAAAACATGTCCTAAAACTTGATATAGGGCTATAGGCTTGAAGCTGTGGTAGGAATGGTAAGTATTTGGGACATTTTTGTAGCATTGTGACAGAATTACTGAAGCCTTTGAGAGTGAGTTTCTCTAGAGAGTTTCTCTTGTCTCCCCTAGTCAACAGCAAACTCTCTCTGCAGTCTCCCCATACAAGCTTCTCTGAGTACGTTTACTTGCATTTGAGTCTCATTTGATTCGGAATAGAGCAATTTTTCATCTTTTTTAAATGTCGAAATCATGCTAGTCCAGTTTTTGTGAAGTTGAACTGCCCAGATAATGTGATTGTCGGTCGCCGTCTTCCAGTGAATTCACAAATCGAACTTCAGTTGGCCTCGGCATTGTGCTCATGCACCAAAAGACAACTGTGACGCATTACTTGCATACAAAAATAGTGTAAAAATAATTATAAACTTATAGTGAACAGTAAACCCAAATAACTACATATGAATTAAAAATTAGGAGCAATATTCATTTCTATCACTTATTTATGGATAGTATCTCACCTAAATGTTTTTGTTGATCTATCTATTATCTATCCAACTTTCCATCTAATAGGCCTATCTCTATTATACATTATAGTTTCATCCTTTCAAATCGACACACCCCTTCCAACGTCATAAACTGGTCATGTAGCTTGATTATAATTGTGTATGTAAACGTACTTGATTTCTGAAAGGATTTACAGACAATGAAAAATAAAGCTCACTCTTTTATCTCTTAACATGCAACACATGGCATAGCCTAAGTGGCACTATGAAGCACTTTGCTATTCCAGATCTGGCTTATTTTTCATTGGTGCCATCAAATCTGAACTGTGATTAATGTGTTTGGTATACATGAGGTAGGCCTAATGAGTGATGTAAATGTGATGTGTATCAGCTGCTGCAGTGATAAACATTTAAGACTAAGACAGGCCTGTTTAATAAACTGACAGAGCTCAGAGAAAGGGCGGTAAGTCCTGCATGGTGTGAACAATATTTCTGTTCAATGTGCATGTCAAATTTTGTGTGGACTCGAGAAGCAGAGAGGAACATCCTGCAGGACCTGACTAAGAACTGGACTGGAAAACAATAGTATTTAAAAAGCAGAAAAAAGCAGATTCATCACTTATGCCATAGTACGGAGCCCCTAAAAAGGGACCTTTGCAAAAAAAAAAAAAAAATACAGACTTTCGCGTGCACATTATAAAACTAACTCATGCGCACGAGATAGTTTGATAGTTAAAATCTGTATATTTTTATTTTTTGCAAAGGTCCCTTTAGGCATAGACAACTCCGGTCTTGGAGGGCCTCTGCCCTGCCGAGTTTAGCTTCAGCCCTGATATAAACTCACCCACCTGTATATATCTAGTAATCATGAAAACCTGGATTGCCTTGTTCAGGTGTGTTTAATTAGCCTGACTTCGTCATACTCATATTCTAGTCAGAATGTGAGTCTGAAACTGCTCCGTAGGGCTTTGATTTTGAGGCGTGTCTTAACCGAACCAGGAAAAAAACAAAAACTCTGCACTCATTTGAATAGACCTATGTTGAGCTAGCATAGTTGTGAACAGAACTCAACTGCACGCAAGCTGGAAGTAGTAGTAAAATAATGTGTCGATTCTTTTACTTGGTCCTCCATGAGTGAGAGTGTGCGAAGAAGAAACCACAACGACCACAGGGCTTTCATTTCATCCCATCGTCTTAACGACCATTGACCCAGCTGATAAATTAAACTTTTCCAGAGTCCAGTAGAAAGGACGGCAGTCACGGCAAACACATTTTTTCCGATCAACAAATGCCTTTATTGCAGTTCTTGGTTCGTCTTTTAAAATTAATGTGCTGTCGATTTCTTTTACAACAGACGCGACAGGGGAATCTATACGTCTCAATTCTCCAGCTGCAGTTATCTTTGAAGGAAGCCAGTTCAACCCAAGCGCTCTTTGATAAAGTGATGATTACGTAACTGCAGATCATCTGTCCATCATCGTATAAAGCCCGCCCTGGCAATTTGATTGGTCCGACTAATTCTGAACCGATCATAATTACTCCTCAATGGATTGTGGATTGTTTAGGAGTGGAAGCATAAAGTCAAGAGAGAACCCCATAGAGAGTCATAAAGTTGATCCTGCTGCTCATAGACAGCTCCTACTCAAGCTCTTAGTCTCTGCAAGATTCGGAAGCGATTGATTCAGATTCCTCTTGGCACAGCTACTAGAAGACTTAAAACTGTCAGACAGGTTGCTCACATCACTTCTACGTCGTCGAGCTCAGTTTGAGCCTGTGCAGTACGCTCAGCCATCAGGAAGTGAGTGCTTCTAATTTACTTCACTTTTCTCTGTTAAAGTCTATGGGATCGCTGTGTTCATTTCTTTTATTGTCTATGGTCCAGATCGAACTTCCCGACCAAAAAATGTTGTTGGCGGGGTTCGGGCTGACATCCAGGCAAGTGCTTAATTATAGGGTTGGAGCTAAACTCTGCAGGAAAGTGGCCCTCAAGGACCAAACTTGCCTATCCCTGCTTCAGGGGCTTCGTACGTACGTAGGCCTACTTATAAAAAAAAAACAAAAAAAAACACCTTGGAGCCCTGTCCTGTATGGTGTTTTTCTCAGTCGTCTACCAGCAGGTCAGTAAAGATCAGCACTAACTCGCTCTTTCTTTGTCTGATATTCAGCTCCAAGAAGGGTGCTGCTGCTCGCCGCAGAAAGTAAGCGTTCATGGAGAAACCTACACTTGTGGTCAAGACATGTCTGTTGCCTGCGTCTCCGAGCTATGCCTTCATTCAGCAGGCATCTCTGATCCCATCCACCATTTGCATTTTATCAGAGGCTATCAAAGGCGGTCTACCACCACCGGTGTGACATTAACACTGTCCGGTCTTAGCGGTAGTTGTAGTAGGATCTTCCCCTCTTAAGACGCTATGTCTTTAGGTTCTCACCTTCCGTTTTTGTAAATAATGTTTGGCTCGCCAGCTTTATCTGTTGCATCTGGCAGTTCAATAAAATATTCTTCAAGACTGATATACTAGAATTTATTGTGTGTCCATTATACTGAGAAACTCTGATGCTGAATCATTGAATCAAACTGAATATGAATCTTCTAAGCCTTCTGACTTAGTTGACATGTTCAAACCATTTCTATGGCAAACGAACAGCTGACTGTTCTGTATTTCCATACATTTTCATATTTGCGGATTGATAGTAACCAGTATGATTTCTGATGTCACTTGCCCCCAAAAGATGATTTAATGAGAAATCTTAAAAAAAAAACCAGGTGATATATCTGATGTTATTTTACATTAGTCAACAGTAGTCAAACATTGAAATTATAAATAATGACAGTAATGTATTAACTAACATGAACTAACAATGAACAATATTGTTACAGTATTTATTAATCTTTGTTAATGTTAGTTAATAAAAATACAGTTGTTCATTATTTGTTCATGTCAGTTCACAGTACATTAATGTTAACAAATACTAATTTTGATTTTAACATTGTATTAGGAAATGCTGAAATTAACAGTAACTCAGATTAATAAATGCTGTAGACGTATTGTTCATTCTTAGTTCATTAACAAAATTAGTTTCAAAACCTTGTTGTAAAGTGTTAATAAATATCCTAGTACAGAGTTAAATGAGTCATATATATATACACACCATGGGTTATGATGAAGCTTGGAAAATAATGTCATGACAACAGTGATTGGCTGAAATGCCACCACATGAAGGCCAGTAGACAAGAAAAAAATATACGGCCATAATAACCTTCCAGAAAAGAATATTGGCTGCAAAGAGGCATTAGAAGACTAAATACCTACTAGCACTGCAGTTCCTCCACAAGAATGAACCCATTTTCTAAAGATTTTTATTGAAAATGTAAATATACATATAGTATGGTACAAAAAACTAAGCATATTATGAATGTTGCAATTCTTCAGCAGGTACAATGTTAAACCAAGAGCCTAAAGAGGACTCACTCCATAAAATAATTCATTGAGTCTATACAGAGGTATTCATTATGACCGTCCGTTTGCATTTTATAGATGCAACATTGCAATACTGTGGACACAGATATAAAAACAGGAACTTCACATATTCAGTTTAAAGTCAGTACTAAGTATTTCACACACACACAAAAAAAAATCTAAAGCTGTTCTTAAAATGTGCCATAGTGTAGAAAACTAATTGATGTTGAATTCGCAATAATTCATATCAGATCACGAAGATAAAAATGTATTTTGCATCAGCTGAAGTGCTTCATAAATCATAAATCATGTGTAAAAAATCTTGTATTTTGAGTGAAGCAATTGTTCTTATATGGTAATAAATAAATAAAGTGCTCAAAATACAGCATAAGGTCAATTATTCAATAAACATGTGATTGTTATATAACTTCAAATCACATTATATTCAGATCATTAAGTAACATTACCTGTAGAAAAGCATCTAAATACAAATATTAAAACTTTATTTTAGCGTTCTCTGTTGTAGAATTCCATATATACAGAACAGGAGCACAAAGCTAGTATCATTACTGTTACTGATTCGCGTGCTTTCATATTACTTACATTTCAAACATGCAGCCATGCAGTTTATACCATTTTCTGAAACATTTGAGAAATTTTGATAGAACGAATGATATATTCTGAGAAAAAAAAGACACTTTACAACACTAGATCTTAATGTTCAAGTTGAATGATAAGTAACACTTTCTGTTATTATGGTTTGGGGTTTATGACCACTGACAGGAACAGTCGGTAGGTTCCTGTATGGTGTAACTGACCCACGTGGAGTTTCCACTGCAGTAGAGTTGGACTGAACGCCGCTGCAGTCCCATCTCTCTGCAGCACTTACAAAAGCGTGCATACGTGTTGATGTTGTAGTTATAAATACTCGCAGACGGACACTTCCCATCACATGACACTATGTTGACCTGTGAACATGACAGACAAAATGTGAGCCCTTTTACAGCCAAACTAGAGACAAATTATAAGAGGTACATTCGGAAATGAACTCACCGGTCTGTTGCTACGGCAATCATTCTTTCTAATCGTCATCCTCACCGTGACTTTCTGACATGATTTCCCATCCTCTTTACCTACAGCATGAGGAGTCAATAAATTACGTTTTTCATCCCGTGTAGAAGTTCTAATTCATTTAATGAAAAATAACTTCTAACCTCCCTATGCAAGCATTTAAAAAAAAAATGCATTTCTGGTAGATTCTCTTTTAATTGTTTGTTACATGCTTGATTTCCTGCTGCTAAGATAATGTGCTTACTGCTTACCATCAGTTTGGGTGGCGAAAAGTTATTGAAAACTGTATTTCTCAGGAAAACTGCTGGGATACCACTTCAAGCGACATTGCTGGACGGATTTGACTCAGGTTATAAAGTAAATAGATAATATTAAAAGATAATATTCTTTCTTCAGTCGAAAAGAAATGAAGGTTTTGATAAAAACATTCCAGGATTTTTCTCCATATAATGCACTTAACTGGCAACCAAACGGTTCAAGGTCCAAAAGACACTTTCAGTGCAAACTGCAAACTGTTCAAAGGGCTTTAAACGACTCCAGACGGTGAATAAGGGTCTTATCAAGCGAAACGATCGCTCATTTAAAAAAAATAGCAAAGTTTAAGTTTTATAAGCTCAAATGGTCGCCTTGCTCTGTTCTGTGACGCACGTTTGTGACTCTCCTGTTCGAACTCGTTCATCAAAATGAACAAATTGACTCGGGAAAAGATTTGTACTAAAACTGTCTTTTGGACCTTGAACCGTTTGGTTACCAGTGAAGTGCATTATATGGAGAAAATCCTGGAATGTTTTAATCAAAAACCTTCATTTCTTTTCGACTGAAGAAAGAATAACACGGATATCTTCGATGACATGGGGGTGAGTAAATTATCAGCAGATGTTTTTTTTTCAAAAGTGAACGACTCCTTTAAGATAAATTCTAATGGCAGATGGCATCGGTACGTACATATAAAGCTATTATTTTAATCTGGTCCAAGACCACAGCTAACAGCAGGATGATTACATTCATTTTCCAATTCAATAAAAATGTATACTATAGAGAATAAACAATATTTTTGGTAGATTCTATAATAAATAAAAATTTACATCCTACAAGTTTAAAGGCTTTATCTTTGCAAGACTGTAACTTGTATACCTGACAGTGGAAATACAATTCTTTCCCCACTTAGCTGATAAATAATCACTATAAAACTACTCATCTACTGAAAATATTAAGATCACATGAATTTGCTTGTACTCAAGATCAATGCTTTTCCACCACCTCAAAAGCAAAAAAGGAAAAAAAAAAAGATTCAAATGAGCCCCGATACTTGATTTTCCAGTAAAAAGTATAGATCAGTAGTGAGAAGAAGCTGTAATGGTTTAAGTAATGTGGCAAAAAAAGGTGGCAAAACTGTATGTAAAAAGTGCTTTGTATTGCTGCTGTTGCCACATCACTCAAAACATTACTAAACACCCCATTACCACAAACTACACATACTATATGATTAGAGGCTACAGCCTAAGAACTCCGAATCATGCAGAGCTACAGAAACTCTCTAACTGGCCACTACCAACAGTACATTGTTGGCAATCAACAATGCACTGCCCGACAGAGCAAAATGGGGAAAGATTTAGCTGCTTCCAAGAAACATATGGGAGAAAAGTAACTAGAAGTATAAATGCCTTCAATGAGCAGTTATGTTCAAATCTGTTGAGGGTCCTGTATTGTTTGAAAAGGGGGAGTACATTGTTGGAATTCAACAATGGTGATGGCGAGCCTTGAGGTCTGATGTTAGTATCAGGTACCTTGTTCACAGTTTGTGCTAACTGTGGGTTTCAAAGGGATAACAGAGAAGGGGAACAGGGAGTTTGCAGCGCCTGGAGAGATTGTTACAGAACGTTACACTGATGCAAGAAATTAACGTTTTGCTGTTGTGTGCATGTCAGTGCTTCTACACAATGTTCAAGTGAATTCTCGGAAGTGACACCTTTCTAATACTGATATGTTTAGGTTTATGAATTTTGCCCTTTACCTTGCTGGTGCAGAACAAAAGCACTGTGTCATATCAATAGAGAACATGAATGGTGATACATGAGTGTAGCCGTGGCACTGTTGTTTTCATTCGGAACATACTGAGTGCAAATGTCTTGAGAAAGAAACAGATGTAGCTTTTAAATTGTTTCCCGTGTTTCTTGTTAAAATAAGAGTAGAGATGAACGAAATAATGTGACCTCTGTACTCACATGTCTTGCAGCACCCATCCATGTAACTCACAACGGTGCCCCCAATCTAAGACAAGATGAACACTGAAAAATTTAGCCAGGGTCAAACAAAAGGGACCATTATTTGCTAGACACATTTTGCATATTGACATGTTGTATATCTTTTAGCACAATGGAAGAAGTCAGTCAAAGTATGGAACCGCCGTGTAACCACTGTATATGTATAAGTTCTAAGTCCGTGTAGTACATTTCACCTCTGTCACTTACATATTTGGTTTCACTTTATTTTCAGGGACACTTTCTGTTGTCATTTTTGTACCTACATGTCTACTAACTCTCATTAGAGTAATAGTAGACTGTTAGTAGACTGGAACGGTTAGGATTAGAAGTTGACATGTAGTTGCTAAAGTTATTTATGTAGCTCCGCCCCTTTTCAGCGCTGCGCTTGTTGTGTTTTGTCTTCTGGTTTGTGTTTCCACAGCGATCTTATGTATTTATGAATGAACTGCCCGTTTTCAAATCTTCCCGGTCTACTAACATATATTAAGACATCTACTTTAAACATTACAATGATTGTGATAACTTTCAATACAATAAGCAAATCCACTTCACCAGCTAATAACTCTTCAAGAGCGATGCCTTAGAACACACAGAGCCACCACTAAAACAAATGTTCAAAGACAATATTCTAAAGATGGCTGCGCACTTGTTTCTCTGGCGCATACTGGAAGGTCAGTAGAATGCTGGAGGACCGTCACAATAAAGAGTTAGCAGATATTAAGCAAACAATGAACTACTACTCTAATGAGAGTTAGTTGACATGTAAGTTACTTAAAGTTAACAGAATGTTCAAAAGGGACCATCAAAATAAAGTGTTACAACAAGTGTTTGTATTTGTCATAGCTGTACTTCATGTATTATTTGGGTTCATGTTTATTAAGAGAGAGAAATCACCTTCATGCACTCGGTTTCGTTGAAGGGGGGGCAGCTGTAGGGGTGTGAGATGAGCACAGGTCCTGACAGGGTGTCTGTACAGTCGTAGCGTATACAGTCAGATACCCAACTGCGCCCTGGCTGGAGAGGAGAACACAGAGAATACGTTCACATCACAGCCATTACTCCACATGACCCTTTAGAAATCTTTCTTATGCTGATTTGGTGCTCCATTATTATTACCGTAATCATTATTGATGTTCAATTATGTTAAAATATATTGGTAACACTTTAAAATAATGGTCAGTAGTTAACAAGTAGCTATGCAGGAAGTAATAGGTAGTACTGCATTAACACCGAGCTTAATACTATTAACTAATATGGAAGCAATATTAACTAAGCATTAAGTAATAGGTAATTTAGTACAAAGGTAGTTCCTTGGTAGGTATTTGATTGTTACTAAAGAAATATATCCTCACTGAGAACTACTTGTGAACTAAGAAATAATAACTAATTAATTACTAATCACAAAAGTAACATGTCTAAAAAGTGAACAATTGTGGGGGTTTTATACTCTTAACATGGTCATAACATTTCAGAAGCATGTGCCTCAAATGGGTTCTTTGTGGAAACCAGTTTATGAAGTTTATACATCCCCCCAAATACATTAGCTAGGTTGAGATTGTGACCACTCTTGCCAGGATGGACGCATGTTCTCTGTTTATTTAAAACTTAAACATAAAATAATCCTAATAAAGACAGTTTTTAAAAATAAATCTTAAATAATTAGGAAGTGATGCTGACACTCTCATGATTGGATTAGTTCACTATAATGAGCTCTATTGAATGTCAGTCACATATATCTCAGACTCCAAAGACCTATAACTTTATGTTACAGTAGCTGCCTGAGGAGGACTTCTCTTTAGCACATGAATATAAATATTGATGTTCACTTGTCAAAAACAATTTGTATCTTTAATGAAGAAATTGGCTGCATTTATGTTACGATAAGCGCAAAACCACATCTACCAGATTACAGTGTTTGTTAGAATATTAGTGCCTCACAGAACCTGTACAGTATGTGTCAAATATAAAATTAAATAACTTGTATCATTTGTGAAAAACATGTTAACTCCTCAATAACTACTTAAGCGTTACCTTGTCATCCCGCAGGAACTACTAGTGATGTGGCCCATTATTTTAAAGTGAAAAACATGTTAACTCCTAAGTAACTACAAGCGTTACCTTGTGTAAACATTGCGGGATGACAAGGTAACACTTGTAGTTAGTTAGGAGTTACCTTGTCATCCCGCAGGAACTACTAGTGATGTGGCCCATTATTTTAAAGTGAAAAACATGTTAACTCCTAACTAACTACAAGCGTTACCTTGTGTGAACATTGCGGGATGACAAGGTAACGCTTGTAGTTAGTTAGGAGTTAACATGTTTTTCACTTTAAAATAATGGGCCACATCACTAGTAGTTCCTGCGGGATGACAAGGTAACGCTTAAGTAGTTATTGAGGAGTTAACATGTTTTTCACAAATGATTCAAGTAATTTAATTTTATATTTGACACATACTGTACAGGTTCTGTGAGGCACTAATATTCTAACAAACACTGTAATCTGGAAGATGTGTTTTTGCGCTTATTGTAACACAAATGCAGCCAATTTCTTCATTAAAGATGCTAATTGTTTTTGACAAGTGAACATCAATGTTCATATTCATGTCCTAAAGAGAAGTCCTCCTCAGACAGCTACTGTAACATAAAGTTATAGGTCTTTGGAGTCTGAGATATATGTGACTGACATTCAATAGAGCTCATTATAGTGAACTAATCCAATCATGAGAGTGTCAGCATCACTTCCTAATTATTTAAGGTTTATTTTTAAAAACTGTCTTTATTAGGATTATTTTATGTTTAAGTTTTAAATAAACAGAGAACATGCGTCCATCCTGGCAAGAGTGGTCACAATCTCAACCTAGCTAATGTATTTGGGGGGATGTATAAACTTCATAAACTGGTTTCCACAAAGAACCCATTTGAGGCACATGCTTCTGAAATGTTATGACCATGTTAAGAGTAAAACCCCCACAATTGTTCACTTTTTAGACATGTTACTTTTGTGATTAGTAATTAACTGGTTATTATTTCTTAGTTCACAAGTAGTTCTCAATGAGGATATATTTCTTTAGTAACAATCAAATACCTACCAAGGAACTACCTTTGTACTAAATTACCTATTACTTAATGATTAGTTAATATTGCTTCCATGTTAGTTAATAGTATTAAGTTCGGTGTTAATGCAGTACTACCTATTACTTCCTGCATAGCTACTTGTTAACTACTGACCATTATTTTAAAGTGTTACCAATATATTTTAAAAAATAAGTTCTTGTAAATTGTAATATTACTGTATGTATTTTTGATCAAATAAATGCAGCATTATTAGGCATGAGAAACTTATTTTAAAAACATTAAAAAAAACATCACCTTGTACATAGTTACAGATCCATTTTCACTCTGGAGCAGGCAAGAAATGTTCTTACACACACCACAGCAGCTGCTGGGGTCTTTAGGAGGGATGTACAGCTGGTACTGTTAAACACATACCACAGTTAGGAGGTATTTTGAGTTTGGCTGGTGTGCGTGTCTTTGTGCATTTAAAATACTCACAGGCTGGCAGCGTGCAGTGCAGTTAGTCCCAGAGGCTTTGAGGACATAGAAACCTGTGGCAGAGTCCAGTGTGTGTGTGCACTGTGTGGTGTAACACACACCCTGATCACGATGCTCTACCAGTGTCTGTCCCGGCCGCATCACTCCTCGTTCCCCATCCACACACACTGCCTCTCTCACTATAATTACACAGAGAAAAGGACACATACAAAAATATTTTGTTATTTATTTATATTTTATTTTCAGAGTATTTTAGACAGAAGTGTGCTCTCACCACACGCAAATCTTTTGCAGGCACATCGGTTTTCTGGATCAGACAGAAACGTTCTGTCTAACTGCATACTTTCCCCCTACAACACAATACACCTGATATCAGATACGAACGGTCAAACAAAAGCCTGATCAAAAACAAATAAAGTAATGGATATATTATATGGATATATTAATTTCTGGACTCACCAGAGAACATTTAGGACGAAGGATTTTCTCACATGCACATTCTAAGAGAGAGGGGAGCTTTAGTCTTTTCAGAAACACACACACATTTTTAACAGACACTGACAAGCAACACACGTACTGATGCACTCTCACACTGATATACATGAACAAAGACACTAATGCAAATACTGCTCAACCACATTGTTATTGATTTGGTGGACCTACCACATGTCTGAGATGGACAACACTGTTCTTGAATCCTTGTGGAAACTACTGCCATGCCAACTGGACATGTGATGTCTAAGCATTGAGAGGTCTCACACACTGGATACATAAACATACAACATAGTTACAATAACACTTCACCGTTTCAGTTAATGTGGCGCTTTGAAGGCATTCCTTATTTTGTTTTGTGGAGCTTGTGCATTTGTTGGCTGAATTTACCACAGAGAAAGTCAAATGTAAATGTCTGTATGTTTAATCATGTGTTTGTACTCACAGCAGTGATAAACCGGACAGCAGTGCTCTGTGCTGTTTGTGTCCACAATCAGCAGTTCTCCATCTTTACACACTGGAGCTGCCTCAGAACATTTGTCACAGACTAACACAATAATAAAGACAATTAAAAAAAATCACTTTAAATTTTAAATACATTACTTGCCTGTCAAATGTTAGGCTGGAAGACTTCTAAAGGAGTGGAATGTAAATATATATTGTACGATGGAATTGTGGAAATGGAATGACATGATTTTAACATTAATGGTGATGGCTTACTGCAGATGTGTGCCAAACAGCAGCTGCCTTCTGCGCGAGTGGCGATCAATGTCTGATCCTCACGACAAACGGGAATGTCCAAGACACATTGATCTGGATCGCACTCTAAAAAAAAGACAATAAAAAAACAGGACTCATACACAGGCACAAGAACACAGAGACCCAAATACACAACAAAATATGTCCAAACTCACCACATAAGTATTCTGGACAGCAGGAGTCCTGCCTATGATATGACACCAGCTTCTCCCCATATTTGCAGTCCGTAGGAGCTGCTTCACACATGCTCTGATTACAAACTGTCACAAAACAATTAAGCACGAATTAAACAACCTCATAAAGCATCTGAACTTATTAAATAATAGTAAAATAATACAAATACATTACATACATTAACATGTACAATGGCAAATTGTTTTGGGCAGTTTGAAAATCTTGTGTTATGATAGTTATTTGGCTGGAAATTCAACTTCAAAAAAGTTTTAGAAGTCCCATTAGGATGTTCTTTTTGTGGGAAATCTAGTATGAACGAGGCATTGTCTTATTTTAACAGGATGTATGTACAAAGTATATAGAATACACAGCCCGTTCTCATTCTTTAGCGTCACATAGAACGCTACATGACAAAACGGCGCAATACTACGCACATGGCACCCTTTATCGTTAATATAACACGCGAACCCAAGGCGTCATAAATCCTTTAGCATAACATGAGACTACCCCACACTTAAACCTACCCATCACAGCGCGTGTTATATTAATGTTAACGGGTGCCATGTGCGTAGTATAGCGCCATTTTGTCATATACCGTTCTATATGACGCTAAAGGATGAGAATGCATTGGAATATACCATAATTCTGCCCATCCCTTTTATAGTGAAATAATTCATGTGAAATAATTGTATAACAGACCACAGGCTTTGTGAGGGCAGCAGCTGCTGTCATCTGCAAGGTTGATGGTAATCTCTCCTGTACGCGAACATACTGGCTGAGGGATGTTACTGCAGTTATACTCCACCGGCACTATGCTGTCGTTCTCACACTTATACATGCAGCAGCCATCAAGGGAAGCTTTCCACACCTCCCCAAGTGCACGTGGGATTCCAAAACTATCAGTACATGCTGCAAACAAATATTATAACACAAATTATTAACAATTAAATGCACTTAAAGGAGTAGTTCACTTTTAAAAAAAACTTTTGCTGATAATTTACTCACCCTCATGTCATCAAAGATATCCATGTCATTCTTTCTTCAGTTGAAAAGAATTGTTTTGATGAAAACATTCCAGGATTTTTCTCCATATAATGCACTTTACTGGGCACCAAACGGGTTACTGGGCACCAAAGTTCTTTAAATGATTCCAGACGATGAATAAGGGTCTCATCAAGCGAAACGATGGGTAATTAAAAAAAAAAAAAACAACGTTTAAGTTTTATAAGCTCAAATGCTCGCCTTGCTCTATTCTGTGATGCACGTTCGTCACTCTCCTGTTCGAACCCATTCATCAAAATGAATGAATCTTTTTTCAAGTCATTTGGTTCATTCAACGAATAAAGTGAACGAATTTACTTGGAAAAAGATTCGTTCATTTGGATGAACGAGTTTGAGAGTTTCGCTTGATAAGACCCTTATTCATCTTCTGGAATCATTTAAAGCCATTTGAACAGTTTGCAGTTTGCACTGAAACTTTCTTTAGGACCTTGAACCGTTTGGTTACCAGTGAAGTGCATTATATGGAAAAAAAAAATCCTGGAATGTTTTCCTCAAAAAACTTAATTTTTTTTCGACTGAAGAAAGAAAGACATGGACATCTTGGATGACATGGGGGTGAGTAAATTATCAGCAAAAGTCTTTTTTAAAAGTGAACAACTCCTTTAAACAGATACAGTAGAAGAGAAAGAGAAGGAGCATACCACACTTGCTGGGTGGAATGCATAGGGCAGAATAGGGCCGATGCAATAGAGTTCCCTCTGGGCATACACAGCCCTCTGAAAGGCCCGTGCATTGCTCTGGGACAAACTCAAACTCTTGGTTTGGGCAGGATGGGGCAGTGCAGGTGGGCAGACATGCTTGGTACCGCAGATTTTCTGGGCACATGAATGCTACACAGAAAAACATGCTAGCATTACCGTAAAATACACACCCACACATAACACCAATAAATAGCACTTTAACACCAAATACAGCAGTGGAAACCATTTCTCAAAGCTATATTGATAAGCATTGGTAACTACTCACGGCAGAAATCAGAGCTCCTCCATTCCATACAGATGTTGAATTTGTGACAGGAAGCAGCATAAGCAGCCAAAGCAACACAAGGATTATTCACATACTCCACATCTCTCACCCAAATCTCACAGAACACTGCTGGAGGGACCTGAGCACAAACACCAGTTAGGAAATGTAGTGTGCGATCACATGTGGGTGCAGATTTGGTATTGCTGCGATGTTCATGTTGTGTGCCGTACATAAGGATGGCAGATGGTGAAGGTATGGTTGCTCAGCATGCTCATGCACTGAGAGCAGTCGCTCGTGGTGCAGTTGACCTCCCTCCGTCTGCTATGGCTGACATAGCTGGTGGTGTTGGGAATCTGCCAGCTATCAATGAACACAGCCGGATCCTCTTGCTCAGGCACAACTGTACCGTTAGACAGAGTCAGATCATTCAGAGGGTTACCATCACAACTACCTGGACAGGGTGAGAAACATGAGAAACATGTCATTAAAATATGACATGAGAACTTTTAAGGTCCATATAATCTGTTGTTAACGGGTTCGTACCACACAAGCCCATTGTGGAGAGTCTGTTGTTATAGCTGTCCATCTCAATCACCATCATGCCTGTAGTGTGAAACCACTGGATCTTCAGACCAGCTGGACTTCGGATTAGATACATGTTTCCTGTGTCCAGAATCTCAAAACCAAACTTCTTAAAACGTGGCTTTGCATACCTGGAGTTCACATACAACTGGAAAGACAACCCATTGTTTGTGTAAATATGCCAGATTGGCATGTTAATAATTTTCCCAGGCACAATTTTATCACAATTTTTTTTTTTTATAATTCATCGTCACTAAAAAAACGGTTGCAAGTTTTCCAAGAATTGCGAGCGGATGAATACTCACACGTCTCTGGAGACGATTGATGAGTACTTCGTTGGATTTGTGAGTGATGTTTAAAGCTGCCAGACACAAATTGGTAAAGTTCCACACAAGCTGGAAACAAACAGAATAATATCATGACTTCGATACAAAAATAAAAAAAGTACATAAAGAGTAGAACTAAAAGTTTTTATATCACTTGTGCATATCTTACGGTGTAATCTGGTCCAGAACACTCTTGTACTAGGATGCTGACGGTCTCATTGGGAAGTTGAGTCACCACATATAAAGCAGCTTTATAAATCGCAACACTTTTCCCATCGAATGTGATCAGATTAAGATCTGGGAACACTGAACAACGACCTACATGCCAAAATTAAAATATATTTTGATAAAACATCAAGAAATGGCAGAATGAAAATGATTCTAGCAATGTGTTTAATATGTGTGTTCCTCACATGGGCAGTCCCATCGTGGACAACACTTATCACCATTGACCAGTACAGCAAAGCCAAGAAGACCACAGTTTGGGGGTGTAGGATCATAAGGGCAGCTCTGAGACTTATTGAAGAGGAGCAACTGGCCACTGACGCATATAAACTTTGTACATTCATCCACTACTTCTGTATATGGAGACTACAGACACACAAAGATAATTTAGTTTAACACATAAATGCAGACTTTTCTTATCTAAAATCCAAACAATATTTAAAATTTATATAAAAATAAAAGCATTTTATAATGGACTCACAGTGCATACTCTGCTTGGCTCGACAGCAGTAGTTTTTGGGTCTACATGTGTCTGGCTTGTCATCAAGTGCTCTGTTTCTATGGTGTGGGGAAGACTGGTCACTACGGATGAGCTCAGAGTTGCTCGGGCAGTGTCTGAGGCTGGTGATATGGCTGTGACTGTGGTAAGTTCATCCACCAGAGGGCGCTCAGTAGAAGGAATACCACTGGTTACGGAACTACTCTCAGAAACAGAAGAGGAAGTAGGTGGCTGTTTTGAAATGGTAGTCTGAGTAACAACTGATGCCACACTTGGCATTAGAGTTGTAGTTGTTCCCGTTGATGATGTCAGTGCTGTGGTCAGACCAGATTCAGTTGTGTACTCTGTAAATCCAGAGGTGTATTGAGTGATGTCAGGACTGTGTGTAGTAAGTGTGCTAGAAGAAGCAACAGGGATACTAGAGGAAGTTGTATATGTGGAAACAGTAGTCACTTTATCTGTAGAAATAGTAGAGAGTGTTGTCAATGTCGTCTCATTGCTCGTAGGAGGCGAAATGCTGGTTGTGGCCACAACTCGTGGTGTTTCTCGTCGCGTGGTAGCCACAGCCACCCGTGTAGTCAGGCCCGGTGTGACAAGGGTTGTGAATGTAGGTGTCATTGTGGAAGGAAGGGTGCTGGAGGTCTCATGGACCTGTGTTGACGTCTGGGTTGTCGCAGTAGTTGACAGCACAGCTTTATCTGTGGCATGTGAAACCCTAGTTGTCTCTGTGACATAATGTATACTAAAAGGTCTAGTTGTAGATGTTCGAGTGGTGGAAGCAATCTCCTTCTCAGCTGCAGTAGATGTAAGTAGAGGTATCTCAGAAGTGACAGTTGTTTCAATGGTTTTTGTTGGGCCTTGAGATACTGATATTGCCGTCGTAAGTTTAGATGGCGAAGCTGGAGAAATCGCTGGCAGTGCAGGTGTGGTGGTCATAGTTGTCGTAGAATAAGGAGGATGTATTGGCGATGTGGTGACTTTGTCTGTAAGGAGAGCAGTGGTGGATACTAAACTCCAGTGAGACACTGTAGGGCCCAATGTAGTAGAAGTGGAAACAACTCTAGAAGTTGTCTTGTCAGTGGGTGACACAGGTGATGTGAGCAGTGTTGATGTTTCCTCTGTAGGCGCTGAGGTGAATGGCATGGTCGTGTAGGTGGTAAGTGGGCTCTCTGTTGTCCTGACACTGGTTTGGGATGTCTCTGGAAATACTGATGGAGTTGACGTGGTTTGGATCATTCTCCAATCTGTCTGTAATGTCCTATCAGTTGTTAGAACATCAGGATAAGTATACATACCAGATGTCGACTGAAAGGTTGTTTTTGCTGTGGTTTCTTTTGGTACAAATGTAGGAGCTTGAGAGGACACTGTGGTGATGAGGGTTGCTGGAGCAGCTGTGGAGAAAGACCGTGTTGTTTTTGAAGTTTCGGGTTGCTCTGAGGTTGATGTTGAAGAAATAAAAGAAGTTGTTTGAGTTGGTGAAGTTGGTGTTTGAAAAGCGGAAATTGTGGATGTCACTGAAATTTGACTTGTTGATGCTTTAATATCTGTAGGGGAAGTGGAAATTGTAGTTATGTCCAAAGGCTTGTGAGTTTCAGAAGGGCTCTCAGGGGTCTTCAGAGTGTCTAAAGTCGTTGGAAAGGAAGATTTTTCTGTGGTGACAGAGGTACTCGATCCTAATATACGTGTCGTAGTCAATGGTGATGTGAACTTTGTCGTGCTGATGGTTTCAGCAGGAAACTGTGTGCCGCCACTAGAAGTCAAAGTGGGAATTGAGGTCTTTTCAGTAGATGTGAGGATCTCTGAGACTCTAGGAGTCTCAATACTAGAGGTGAGGGGAGTTGACATTTTTGCAGTTGGGGAAGTGGCTTCAGTGGAGCTCATGCTGGTCGAGACTGGAAGCACAGGTAGAGTGCTTACTCTGGTCTGGTCTTTGCCTGAGGTAGATGACAGAAGAGGACTAGAAGTAGGCGGTAAGGAGATAGTTGTCGTACGCGTCTGTAGTGTTGACGACTCTGTTGGCCTGCTTGTTGTAGAGGTGCCAGAGAGAGATGATGAGATAAACGTTGGGCTAGTGTGCAATGTGGTTGAGGAAGTGTGAGTGATGCTTGATGCTTTAGTGGTTCTCTCACTGGAAGCCAGTGGGCTTGGGGAGGAAGAGGAAGCTATTAATGTGGTAATGGTTTCCACCACCTCAGGTCTGAAAGGGGAAGATGTAAGCATTTCAGTGCTTGGCTTGAGAGTTGTAGGTGTAATAGCGGTGACGCTACTCTCTGGCACTGTTGTAGATGTAAGTGACATAGACACCGCTAGGCCACTCAAGGTGTAATGTTCTGAGGATGTTGATGATATGGCAGTGCTGGGTGGCGTGAATGGAGGAACAACAGCAGGCTTAATGCCTAAACACGAATGCAATATGTATTAGAAACTGCACAAAATAGCTAATTTAAACTGATATAGCTAACTGTGTTATGTTAAGGTAGCTAAACTGGAGCTTGAATTTACTATGGTATAAAAATAAAAATTAAACATTATTTTTACATTACTCCATTGATCATTAGTGGTCTGACTAGTGGTCTGTTGTTAGCATTTGAGCTAGTTGAAATAGCATTTAAAAACTTGTCACTACCTTGTTTGACAATGATTATAGAAGTAAATCCTGAACTTAGCTATAGCTTTAATATCACAATAAAATACTATTGACATTGTTTTTGTTTTACACCAGATTTAGCAATAGATGAAGCACAAATAGTAGCTTACAGTCCTCCATATAGACACATCTGTGAGTGACCTCATCTAAAACCATGTGACTTGGACACTGAGGCAGGCATCCCTCAACCCTATAGAAAGGTGCATGACAGCCACATTACTTTACCATATAATTAAACAAGTTAGATATTTGCATAAATCAAATGTGTGTGTGTTTGCATACATGAATGTGTGTGCTCTTACTTCAGGATGCTGGCACAGCTCAGACCTGGCGGGTCACTGCATGTCCTGAAGCAAGGACTCACACATGATTCATACCTCCACTGACATCGAGGACCCATTGGATAGTAAGGTATGCCACCTGTGGTAAAAATAATGATTTGGGAAAAAATGGGGTAAGCAAGTGATGGGCCTAAATACTTCTAGGCCTAAATACTGCAAACTTGCTCATAATCACAACAAAACTTTAGGCCGCCTAATGTTTCTTTGTGATTTTGAGCAAGTTTGCAGATATGTTGCCTCATGCTGACCTGTCAGTTTGAAAAGAGTAGCTTGGCGGTATCGATCTGAGTGACTGTATTTCATGAGCTGGAGTCTGGACAGCATGAAATGCAGAAAAAACCCTGGCTTTGCCAAGGACTCCAGCGAATCAAAGCCGGAAATCCAGGTGTCTCTATGAAGAACAAATGTAGCTGCATCCCAGAATGCCTCGGTTTCTTCCCACTTCTGCAGTCTCAGCTGCCCACTGCGCTCTGCTTTTAAGAAGTAGTTGGGTCTGTCTGCCGCCTCAAATGACACCAGGGATGAGTCTGCAGCATTAATAAGATTATCAACTGTATATACATAGATGATGTAAAAAGAAAAAAATGTTTAAGAATGTTTTTTAAGAAAATAAGTTGGAGGTTTGTGTTATAACATTTTTAGATTTTGGGTAACACTTTAAAATAATGGTCAGTAGTTAACAAGTAGCTATGCAGGAAGTAATAGGTAGTACTGCATTAACACCGAAGTTAATACTATTAACTAATATGGAAGCAATATTAACTAAGCATTAAGTAATAGGTAATTAGTACAAAGGTAGTTCCTTGGTAGGTATTTGATTGTTACTAAAGAAATATATCCTCATTGAGAACTACTTGTGAACTAAGAAATAATAACCAATTAATTACTAATCACAAAAGTAACATGTCTAAAAAGTGAACAATTGTGGGGGTTTTATACTCTTAACATGGTCATAACATTTCAGAAGCACATGCCTCAAATGGGTTCTTTGTGGAAACCAGTTTATGAAGTTTATACATCCCCCCAAATACATTAGCTAGGTTGAGATTGTGACCACTACTCTTGCCAAGATGGACGCATGTTCTCTGTTTATTTAAAACTTAAACATAAAATAATCCTAATAAAGACAGTTTTTAAAAATAAACCTTAAATAATTATGAAGTGATGCTGACACTCTCATGATTGGATTAGTTCACTATTGTGAGCTCTATTGAATGTCAGTCACATACAGTATATCTCAGACTCCAAAGACCTATAACTTTATGTTAGGCTACAGTAGCTGCCTGAGGAGGACTTCTCTTTAGGACATGAAAATAAACATTGATGTTCACTTGTCAAAAACAATTAGCATCTTTAATGAAGAAATTGGCTGCATTTATGTTACGATAAGCGCAAAACCACATCTTCCAGATTACAGTGTTTGTTATAATATTAGTGCCTCACAGAACCTGTACAGTATGTGTCAAATATAAAATTAAATTACTTGTATCATTTGTGAAAAACATGTTAACTCCTCACTAACTACTTAAGCGTTACCTTGTTATCCTGCAGGAACTACTAGTGATGTGGCCCATTATTTTAAAGTGAAAAACATGTTAACTCCTAACTAACTACAAGCGTTAAACGCTTGTAGTTAGTTAGTAGTTAGTTAGGAGTTAACATGTTTTTCACTTTAAAATAATGGGCCACATCACTAGTAGTTCCTGCGGGATAACAAGGTAATGCTTAAGTAGTTAGTGAGGAGTTAACATGTTTTTCACAAATGATACGAGTAATTTAATTTTATATTTGACACATACTGTACAGGTTCTGTGAGGCACTAATATTCTAACAAACACTGTAATCTGGAAGATGTGGTTTTTCTGCTTATCGTAACATAAATGCTGCCAATTTCTTCATTAAAGATACAAATTGTTTTTGACAAGTGAACATCAATGTTTATATTCATGTCCTAAAGAGAAGTCCTCCTCAGGCAGCTACTGTAACATAAAGTTATAGGTCTTTGGAGTCTGAGATATATGTGACTGACATTCAATAGAGCTCATAATAGTGAACTAATCCAATCATGAGAGTGTCAGCATCACTTCATAATTATTTAAGGTTTATTTTTAAAAACTGTCTTTATTAGGATTATTTTATGTTTAAGTTTTAAATAAACAGAACATGCGTCCATCCTGGCAAGAGTAGTGGTCACAATCTCAACCTAGCTAATGTATTTGGGAGGATATATAAACTTCATAAACTGGTTTCCACAAAGAACCCATTTGAGGCATGTGCTTCTGAAATGTTATGACCACGTTAAGAGTAAAACCCCCACAATTGTTCACTTTTTAGACATGTTACTTTTGTGATTAGTAATTAATTGGTTATTAATTCTTAGTTCACAAGTAGTTCTCAATGAGGATATACACTCACCGGCCACTTTATTAGGTACCCCATGCTAGTAACGGGTTGGACCCCCTTTTGCCTTCAGAACTGCCTCAATTCTTCGTGGCATAGATTCAACAAGGTGCTGGAAGCATTCCTCAGGGAGTTTGGTCCATATTGACATGATGGCATCACACAGTTGCCGCAGATTTGTCGGCTGCACATCCATGATGCGAATCTCCCGTTCCACCACATCCCAAAGATGCTCTATTGGATTGAGATCTGGTGACTGTGGAGGCCATTTGAGTACAGCGAACTCATTGTCATGTTCAAGAAACCAGTCTGAGATGATTCCAGCTTTATGACATGGCGCATTATCCTGCTGAAAGTAGCCATCAGAAGTTGGGTACATTGTGGTCATAGAGGGATGGACATGGTCAGCAACAATACTCAGGTAGGCTGTGGCGTTGCAACGATGCTCAATTGGTACCAAGGGGCCCAAAGAGTGCCAAGAAAATATTCCCCACACCATGACACCACCACCACCAGCCTGAACCGTTGATACAAGGCAGGATGGATCCATGCTTTCATGTTGTAGACGCCAAATTCTGACCCTACCATCCGAATGTCGCAGCAGAAATCGAGACTCATCAGACCAGGCAACGTTTTTCCAATCTTCTATTGTCCAATTTCGATGAGCTTGTGCAAATTGTAGCCTCAGTTTCCTGTTCTTAGCTGAAAGGAGTGGCACCCGGTGTGGTCTTCTGCTGCTGTAGCCCATCTGCCTCAAAGTTCGACGTACTGTGCGTTCAGAGATGCTCTTCTGCCCACCTTGGTTGTAACGGGTGGTTATTTGAGTCACTGTTGCCCTTCTATCAGCTCGAACCAGTCTGGCCATTCTCCTCTGACCTCTGGCATCAACAAGGCATTTCCGCCCACAGAACTGCCGCTCACTGGATGTTTTTTCTTTTTCGGACCATTCTCTGTAAACCCTAGAGATGGTTGTGCGTGAAAATCCCAGTAGATTAGCAGTTTCTGAAATACTCAGACCAGCCCTTCTGGCACCAACAATCATGCCACGTTCAAAGTCACTCAAATCACCTTTCTTCCCCATACTGATGCTTGGTTTGAACTGCAGGAGATTGTCTTGACCATGTCTACATGCCTAAATGCACTGAGTTGCCGCCATGTGATTGGCTGCTTAGAAATTAAGTGTTAACGAGCAGTTGGACAGGTGTACCTAATAAAGTGGCCGGTGAGTGTATTTCTTTAGTAACAATCAAATACCTACCAAGGAACTACCTTTGTACTAATTACCTATTACTTAATGCTTAGTTAATATTGCTTCCATATTAGTTAATAGTATTAACTTCGGTGTTAATGCAGTACTACCTATTACTTCCTGCATAGCTACTTGTTAACTACTGACCATTATTTTAAAGTGTTACCAGATTTTGTCTAAAAATGTGCATGTTTTACTGTATATTTTTCCCTTAAAGTCCCCCCTGTGGTCTAAGTGGTGTTTTTAATATGCTTTAAGATAAACCGTGTGCAAATTCATAAGTCACCACCATTTAGTATTTTCTCCTTAAAACTGCAATAAAACACAGTCTCAAAAACACAGGTTGAAATCACTGGTGTTTCTTTCAACTTGAGTGGATTTCTGAGCTGGTTTGAGTGAGTGGGGCGGGGCTAATTTGCATAATCATACAATCACATATACTTAATGAGGCAAGGGAGTAGAGTCACATTCAAACTATTTTAAGTAAAAAAAAAACATTTAAATATGTAATTTTAGTGATCAAAGATGAGTTTTAAGGAATAAAATTAGTGACTACATGGGGACTTTAAGGATTTTTATATGAATACCATGTGTTCTGGCTTTGCTGATGCCTGGCGTCATCATGAACAGCGTCAGGATCTCATCAGTACTGGTTATTTCTCTTTTTGGGAACACCAGTCCAGTTGTCTTATTGGCTGCCAACATTGTTCCTCTCTCTCTGTAGGTCAAAAGCTTCAGTGGCCCTTTACCTAAAGCTATGAACATGTGCATTCCCACACACATGCACAATTGTAAAAAATTATAACAATATATCATTTATATAATATAATATATGTGTCAGACATGTACAAATGTTATAATCATCACAATATTACAGATGTACCTTTGTTGTAGTATTCACAGTCATAAGCTGCAAGAGGAAGAGGATAGTATTACTCATTATAAATAAACTCAAAAATAAAGCACATGAAAAACTGTAGTATATATATATATACAGTACATCACTCAGTTCCTTCTTCCTTCTGACCATCATTGTATTTTAGAAGAATGTGTGTTCACCATAGCTTATTCAGTAATTAGCTATTAGGGTCCAACTTAATAAACTCCTAATTAATGCTTATTAATAGTTAGTAATGTAGTTTTTAAGTTTATTGGGTAGGATCATGTGCTTTATGAGTACTAATAAACAGCCAATATCCTAGTAATATACATGCAAATAAGCAGCTAGTTAATAGTGAGAATTGGACTCTAAACTAAAGTGTTACCATTTTTATTAAAATAACTGATTGTTAGGAATATCACTTACGGCAGACAGAAGGGGAGCGCCAATCAATGGTGACACCCTTTTGGCAGCAGCGGTGAGAATATGCTGCAACACTTGTGCAGAAACACTCACAGTCTCCTCCACGGTTGCAGCCACAGGTGTCCACCAGGCAGTTCATATAGAACCATGTGACATCTACCTATAGAGCATGAAAAACCTTTAAACACAGAGACCCTATCTCACTCACATGTACATTTCGACTTGATGTGAATTTGAGCATTAATGTTCAGAGGTGATCAACTTACCACAGGGTGGCAGACTTGGAACACTTCACTGAGCAAAATCCCACATTGTCTTTTTGCAAAGGGCTCTCGAAGAGGATTCAGATTGCAGGGGTGCCTTATATCAGGACTGTTCACACACTGATGGGACATGCACAAACAAACAGACAGTCATACTACAGTGTTTGATTTGTAGCTACCGCCAGATTTAAGACATTCAGAAGGGCAAAATCAAAGTACTTCTGTTTTAGATACACTACAAGTTAAAGATTTGGAATACTTATGATTTTTTTTGTTTATCAAAGAGTTCTCTTATGCTCACAATGTGCATTTATGAATTTGGTCATATTTTGAAATATTATTACAATTTGAAAAAAAAAAAAAGTTTTCTATTTGAATATATTTTAAAATGTAATTTATTATTGTGTTGACATGCAAAGCTGAATTTTCAGGAAAAAATAATCCAGTCTTGGTTCTTAAGAAACCTTTCTAAAATGTTAATTTCTTATTATATTTGCACTGAAATTTCTAATCAATATTAAAAAACAATTGTGCTGCTTAATATTTTTTGTGAAAACAGTAATACAATATAATTTAAACTAATGGATTTGCGTAAGATTTTTTTAAATCAAATTTACACTTCAGCAAGCATGTATATTAGAATGATTTCTGAAGGATCTGAAGTAATGACTGCTGAAAATTCAGCTTGGCCTTTAGGAATAAACTACATTTTAATATTCAATTAGAAAACACTTATTTTAAATTGTAATAATATTTCACAATATTCCTATTTTTACTATACTTTTTGATCCAATAAATGCAGCCTCGGTAAGCATAAGAGACATCTTTCAAAACATTTGACTGGTGTTGTATGTGTGTTTAACACAGTCTCATCCCAAGACGTCATTTAACTGATGTCTTGGGACGTCTTTTGACCATACGTCAACATCCGCCTCTTTAGGGGGTCCCTTAAACGTCGGTTAGATGACGATCCCGGGCCGTCATACAACTGATGCTTTACCTTTAAAGTCAGTTAGGTGACGGGGTAGGTTTAGGGGTAGGTTTAAGTCTGGGGTAGGGTTAGGTCAGTTATATAACGTCTTGGGATGAGACTGCGCTGGTGTGTTTATCTGTTTGTCATGCCTCTGCTGCTGTCCAGCTGTTGCCAAACTCCTGTGGTGTTGATGAGTCGATATTCTCTGGTGTTCTCATTTCATTCGCTGTCTTCTGATCAAAGTTCCCACAAAGACCAGTAAGCTTGCCCTAAAATATCATGAACACACAATTACAAACTTGTAAGGTACCAGTAATCAAAATTCTTCAAATGAACGATTTGCTATACTGAAAACTACAAGTTGACACCAGCAACACATCTCTTTGTGTGTGTTTTTACCTGCCAGCGTGGTCCAGCTTGTATATGTACGGTGGTTTTTCTGTCCCACAGCACTGTGAGGTCTTCCCCAAGCAGATGCACAATGGTGTAGTATCCTGCTTGCCAGATATATACTCTCTGCCTGTCAATCACACTGGATGGATTCTGCACATGAACCATATACACAGATTGTTATCAACCAGATTATCATTATCATTTCACACCAAACCAATGTTTCAGGAAACATAAGTTACAGATGCAGCACTAGCAAAACTTCATCACCACTATATCCTTGCATTAAAAATATATTTTGCAACCAACATGAAAGTGGGTGGGGCATATTATAAACCTCATGAATAATTATTAGAGCATCAACTGTAGGCATTGCTTTTAATTCTAGCATGTCTGTGTCACAATAGTAAGGTTTTATAACGGGTTATGGAGAGAGTGAATGAGACTCTTGAATGAGTTCCCTTACAGGTATGCCGGTGTCATCATCCAGCACAATGAAGGAACGACCAACAGAGATGAGGAGAGATTTCCTGCAGATCACGCCACTCTCAAAGCAGTCAATATTTTCGGCTGTGACAGTCATCATTGCATCTAACGAGCTCTAACACACACACACACACACACACAGGAGCACACATTAGTATTCAACTACAGTACGTATGCAAACACATGCAGTCAATTTGTCTTTTGATGTATGGGATATCTGGATATATTGCTCAAAGCTCACCTTGACTAAGTACACCTTACATGCACCAATATAATCAAACAGGAACCCATCAAACGTTCGGTAGTGTCGATCTCCATAAGTAGTGCACATCGACGGACATGGGCGAAACTCACACTGGAACGTGCCATGCTGACACACACTGCAAAACATTCACATTCAGATCCTAGAAACAGTTTCAACACACATTTCCTCTCTTAACTTTTAAAGTTTCTACAACATTTTATGTCTGTAACATATTTGGAAAATGACACTGTGTTACGTATAATTGTTTTCCTAGCATCCTTAACCTAAATCAATGAATTTAACAAAATTCAAGTGACCACATGATCTTTGATGAAAGTTGAAAATGCTGTATGTTGTAAAGACATGAATGAAATGCACAGAATGTGACTTAATGTAATCTCACCACTGATGGCATGGGGACGATACTCTGTCTCCTGGATAATACTCTTTCCCTTTCCACAAACACGGACATTCACGTGGCTCAAAACACTCGTCACCATGCTTGAGGAGCCTGAAACACACAGATGCACATACTGAAACAGGGCATGTGTAAATGGATCTGAGAACATGTAGTGTATGTGAGTCCAGAAGCCATGCAAGTATTACGCAGGAACTCTGAAGATTCGGCCTGAGACAAGGATATTTGGATGGGTGCAGGGATGAAAGAAAAATCTCACTGGTCACATGAGAAAAACAGCCGATTCTCATTCTCACAGATCCAAAGAGCTTCTCTCTCTCTCTCTCACTCTGTCTCTGATAAAGATCTTGTAATATTGCAGTGAATCATTTCCACTGGCCCGAGGGTCTCTGAGAGTTCCCAGCACACTGTCTGTTAGAACTGAGTAAACTTACACCCCAGATAGACAGGCGTTAACAGCTCTCTTTATCCCACAGCCAGCACGCTGGATCACTTACTGCCATCAAAGAATGTGTGATCACCTGCTTCTGTTCTGCATGCATTAATTGAGAGTCAGAGAGATGGATCCATAACTAAACAAATCACACACTCCATTTGCTCACCAATTATCTTCACGCACCAGTGATGCTGTTCTCTCTCTGTACAAAGCAGACTTGAGAAAATAAAACCACGACTCAAACAAAAACTCTAAGGGCTGAAATTACAGAAAAACTGGAAAAAAAATTTTTTTTCAAATGAGTTGTGGGATGAATACCTTACGTTGCCGGTCAATTGTCAATACATTGTATTGAGCACAAGTGATGGGATATCATTTCATATTTCATTAATATGGGTGGGGTGGAAGTCATTAAAACACACTGATTGTCAAATCTAATATACAAATTGGATTCAAAGCTGATTGAGTTCTGAAAACATGGAGAATTATGAACACAAACAGACATTTCGCCACATTTAGAATCAGTACATCATAATGAAGATCAAGGATTTCAGGCAAGATGATATTCTCAGATGATATTTCCCTTGATTAGCCTGTCTAGGGGTGTTTGATTAGGGTTAGAACTAATCTCTGCAGAGCAGTGGTCCCTCCAGGACCGGATCTGAGGAACCCTGGTCTATGAGCATGGTTTCACAAATACCCACAGTACATATACATTTTACATAAACTAAAGCAACACATAAACAACTGCATGCTCACACTCATTATCAAGCAAATATCCAAGCAAATCTCACAAAAATTCAACAAAGGGAATATTACTGAAAAAACACTGACTGAAGGCTTATCACAGTCGGATATCTTGAGTACTGTTGAATATTATTTAGTTCAACTATTATGTTCTGGCTAAGTCAGAAGAAATATATCAGAAACATTCACTAATTTATATCTCCTCATTGGCAACAACTACATTAATCAGTTAAACAGACATCAAAATCTGTCTATGAAATGAAAACTAAAACTCACAATATTGAAGCAGATAATTCAGTTCAAACAAGGTCAAAGTTTTTGGTGGAACCTGAAGTGCATGGAAATAAAAGTGAATAGAAATGAAATGAGCACCATGACCATCAAAAGGCTTCAGGGAGTTAAACACACTTTAGAGACTCAACTGCGGCATCATATTCACTGTGAGGAGCCCTAACCACAGACCCAGTGAGATGCCTTACACTAAAGACGACGTAGAGGTCATCTGCATCAATCCCTGACCTTAACCCTAAACCCTAAACCTGACCCTAACCCTAAGAGAGAAAGCAGTTGTTTAGAAAGCATCTGTATTCACACAAGCTGAAGGTCTGCAGCAGAGCACGGCAAAAGCAGAGAAACATAAAGATGGCTTTCTTATAGTTTCCTTTCTTTCTCTTCATCTTGACAAATGAAAAAGTGCTGATTTTGAAGTATGGACTACAGGAATGTCTTTAAGCAGCTTATCAGTAATTTGATCCAGCTGTGCACCTGTTTACTGTGTAAATAAGCATCGCAGCCATTAACCACTTTGCTTGAGGGGTGGAGGAGGGGGTAATTATTCCTTCTTATTAGTGCAGGAATTCCCCTGCTCACAAAAACACTCCTATACCTGCTGCTCCCATGAGAGACAGGGGTATCAGCATCACCCTTAGCTTAATGGTCAGAGAGAAACAGAGTGAAAAGTAAGACTATGCTGAAACATCTTCAACAAACTTTAAAGTTACAGAAAACGTTCCACTGGCCAGTACCCAATCTGGGGTGTGTCTCCCCAAAGCATCATTAGCCAACTTCTGTCGCTATCAACATAGTTCAATGATTTGTCGTTTCCTGAAATCATAGTTCCATTGGCAAACAGCATCTTAAACTTTTGTGGTTGGAACTAGCTTCTTCTGGTTAGAAGTGTAGTTTCTTGTTAACATAAATAGATCATGCTCTTAAGAATAACGACTAAGCTAACATCCAGTACATTCTATATCTTTCCTTTAAAATATAATACATTTCAGTCTATATATATTTTAGCATGTGTTTTAGCATAAGGGATCCAGAGCATAATGTAAGAGGGAAGCCTTGAACTCCAGGGAATAACAATAGTAAAGTAGTCTTTAGATGCCATGTTTGTTATACAGCAGTTGACGTCATTAATGTAACTAAAGACATAACTAAAGTGAGAACTTTGGTGCAAGAAGCACAGATGACAGAGGTGACCATGTATAATAGACAGAAAGATGAAAACCCTGTCTTCAGTAATTAGCAAACTCATTTTCTGAGCATGAACAGGTGCACTGAGGAATTCATCCTGCATGTACGATCTAGCTCACATATCAAACACAGCTTACACACACACAAATTCAACTTATATTGTTGGTAGTGAGACATTGCTCTCTGAATAAGACAGGATGTGACTGTGACTGTGTCTGTGTGTGGAAGAGTATGGCCGCTGGAAATTCCCTGGAAAAGGTCAAGAGTGTCAAGAGACTCATGACAGTGTTCCACAGGGCAAACAATCAAATACTTTACATTCTGCCTTTTACAGTCACTTTAGGTGCTTTTAAATGTATAAAAGCAGATTGACAATCAGCAATGTATTCTACATGTCTTTTTAAGCTTATATTTGCTGAATATGTTCAAATATTCAATGGTTCAGTTACTTGAGACACATAACAGTATGTACAAACAAAAATTCTGCATGTGTAAGGTGATGTTCAGTCCAATACAGCCCTCCATTTGCACTACAAAAACAAATTCAGCCACAGAATATTTGCTCTGTTTTCCAGTACAAATATCTAAAAATGTATAGATCACGATACATGACTAATACATGATAAATTACTTTGTTAACAGGATATAATATGATTGACACACCTGTTGTGGACATTCCTTTGCTAATTTACATATAACATCCTGCTGCTACTGCGCGGCTCCACGATAATGATGTTAGACCAAGACCACACGTACTGTATGACGCATTTCGTCATTTCCAGACTTATCAATAATATCATCACTACTTCTCATTGTGGCATAAGGGGCCTTTGTGCCATATTTACACCAGCCCAGATGCCAAACTATCGAGTTGCAGGAATTTATTAAAGACTCATGACAGAATCTCAGCAATGATATTTCTTTCCCATGATGCTCTTGTGTAACTGTTTTCTGTTTAAAAGGTCAATAAGTCAGAAGAATGTGAATCACACGCACACACACACTCAGCCATCTAAAATATCACATCCCCTCTGTGTGCAGTGGAGACTCTAGTTGCTCTCCAGATACATCTGTGACCTCACAGCCCTTTCACTACGCGACTGATGAATGTTCATGAGAGTGTTTCCCTTTGTATTGAGAGTATTAGATTGCCTTTGTAATTCAGAATTAGTGAGATCTGAGCATTAACAAACAAAGTGTTATACTCATTCCAACTAAAAATGTAAATGAAAATCTATAATAATAAACTTAAAAATATATATATTATTATCCTAATCAAAATTGTAACAGGAAAAACAACTGTCATAATATAATTTGAGAACTGTTATATATTTTGAGATTAAACGAATCTCAAACCTTCATAGTTGAATCCTTTTAACACAAATATTAAGAAGACTCCTTTCTGCAATAACCAAATGTGAGCTGCTTAAAAGGATAGTTCGCTCAAAAATGACAATTCTGTCATCATTGACTCACCCTCCAAACACGTATGAAGTTTTTTCTTCTGCTGAACACAAGCTATTTTAAAGAATGTCAGTAACCAAACAGTTGATGGGCCCCATTGACTTGGGATGAGTAAACTGAAATGCTTACTATGGAAGTCAATGGTGCCCATCAACTTGAGGAGGGTGAGTAAATGATGACAGCATTTTCACTTTGGGGTGAACTATCCCTTTAAAATCTCATAGATAAAAAAATCTTTCAAAACTAAACTAAAAACAACATAACATGGCATATTCCCAGACTCTCTGTTGCTGGTTATGGTGTTGGTAAGAGGATAACTGAGACGAGGTCGTATCATGCTGTTATGGCTGAGGATGGTTTTAGGAAGTTAAGCTTGTGATATGGCACTTAACCTCAGTTTGCTTGTGTAGACACTGGCATTAAATGTATCAGATGACAAAAATCCATCTATAGAGCAAGAGTCGTGCTCTCTGAGGCCCCTTTAGTGAGAACGTGACGTGAGGGGGGAAAAAAAGAAGGGGAAGTGAAGTTGAGCTACAAAGAACTCTTTTCACCTGCCGTAGGCAGCAGCAAAGGTTCCCACTGAGTCAGTGGAGACCCTTTAACTGATCTGTATCGACATCATCACCTGCTCCGGCAGACACCATCCGAGTGAGACCTCAGCGTGTAGAGCAAAATGTCATCAGTCCGTGAAAGTGAGCCTGGGGGGCTTGTGTACTTCTGCAAATCTACATTACATCGCTGGCTTGGTATGTTAACGGTCTGCATCTGCCAGTAAAAGGAGGTTTGAATCAATATTTGAATAGAATTGAATTAAGAACACTATTTGAGCCAGAGCTAAAAATCCCAGTGTATGCATGTGTAATGGAAATGAGTAGTTCTTGACGCTTCTCAAGCGATTCCACCCAGTAAGCTTAGCCATGGATCACTGCCTCATCACACACGTAAATACACAGCCATTCACCAATTAAACCCTCCACATCACACACAACCACGGAAACATCTAACCTTTAAACATATAAAAAATTTACTACCAAAACAGATGAGGAATAAACATACTCGTACTTTTAAAGAGTGCAGTGTCTGTAAAAGTGTTTAAATTGGCTAAAATACAACTGCAAGTCATTGAATGGGTGACACCAAAAGCAATCACATTAGAACTCTAGGATAGCTATTTGATTTGTTAAAACGGTTACATTTACACTTTGACACATAAAGGTGTCTCCACAAAAGGAATATAAATCCAATCTTCAATTCCCATGCTATATGTATATTTTAATGGTGTTCACGTCAATGAAAGTAACAGCTAATTTCAAGATCAAAGACCGCAATAGGACAGAGAGAGTGATTCATTTACACTTGTCCAGTTTTGGTTGGAATGCCTCTCAGACCAGGCATTGAAGTGGTTTGAGCTAGCGGATTTAAAACCATACGTTCAGAGAAAACCCATGAACTGACCAGTTGTAAACAGTCCCTAAAACAGCTGAGTAGTGAATGGCACAATAGCAGCATCACTTACAATAAAGTACCATGATAGTCCCGTGTTTTAAAAAAAAAAAACTGGTGTGCCTTCAAATAAAATTGAATCAAAAGCATATATAGCATATATCAAATTCGTACAACATGATACACTTATCAATATATCCATTGGATTCAATGGACACTGAAGCAAGAGTCCATTGAAGACACTGTACTTGCATCTTTCATCTTTTGATCCAGATTTTGAAAAGAGGCTCTAAACGTGTCATTGTGGGTCCCTTTTGATTGTTTATAGGACATTAGGCTTGTAATTTATGTATTTTTGTTTTCTCTGTGATGATTGGGCCAATCGTCACAGAGAAAACAAAAATACATAAATTGGGACAATTTTTCAGAAATCATTCTAATATGCTGCTTTGATGCATCAGTAGTAGAAGTAGTTTAGTAGTAGGAGAAACATTATGCATTTCTTATTGCTAAAAACAGTCATGCTTCTTAATATTTTTGTGGAAACTGTGATAATTTTTTTTCAGGATTCTTTGATGTAAATAAACGTATTCCAAACTTTTAAATGGTAGTTTATGTGACTGACAGTGTTTGAAATATAAATTCTAGAAGTTTCGTGTTGATTCTTGTCTCTTGCCTACTGTTATTTGTAAAATTGCAAAGCTCCAGTTGCCACTGGTTTTTGAATATGGTCCACCCCAGTATGTTTTTGTAAGCGATAACAGATACCACGAATGCAAACATCAAAGATGTTTGGGACAAACTCACCCTGCGGGACAAACACAGCCAGGAACGCACGGCTCATGAGTGGAGCAGGTGAGGTTCAGCAAATACGACTCACAGGTCTGTTCACAGGCTAAACCTTTACTGGCCGAAGGGCCGTCTACTCGGTTCCCGCAGTCCTCATAAAACTGTCCTGGTGGGCACAGGGTATCTGAGAAAGGAGAGAAAGACAACGCACACTGAACTCAAGGGGCCGGTTGTACCAGCTGGACGTAAAGTTACACCTGGTTGTAAAGGCCCTTGCACACTGAGTCCTAAATTTACGTCCAAAAGTTTCGCACGTTAAAAAAGTAAATACGACCTCACGTTATGTCAATCATGCTTGCACAATGCCATTTTTCGCATCCGTAGCAAGCAGTTTGAATGGAGTTTGAATGGTGTTTTGACAATTCAGAGCCACCAAATCACGAAATACGAAAAAATGCATATGAAAATCTCAGAGTGCAATGGCCTTAAGACCTGCCTGGACATAAAATGTGTTTTTTAAGTCCTGTGCAAAATTAATACCTGTTGCACCATCTAGGCATAGCTCACATCCGAGAGTAAATCTTTTATCTTCTGAGGCCTTAAATCTTAAATATTACTAGTCAAAGGTAGGTGTAAATTGAAAAGTCTTGACTTTTTCGGGCTATTGATTTTAATAAAGACACAGAAACTCCAATTTAACAGTAAAACGCAATGAACCTGCCTGACTCTTTTACTTTCATTTTAAACAACAAATTTATTCGTGGACGTTTAAAGTAGACGTTGACGGTTGACGTTTAAGGTATTTTCAAACAAAACGGAGGCTAGATAGACCCTCCCTCCTCCTCATCTGCACTGACCCCCCCAAACCCCACCCCCAGGGCCTTCTTGTCAGTTATTGGCTGGAACAGTTTGTTATGTTTCGTGGAGCGGGTTGCTGCAGTTTGTTTTTGTTGCCATTTGTGGAGCCTGGGTTGTCTGCATAGACAGCGTTTTTTTTACAGTGTGTTTAGGGGACAGGCAGCTAGCGCATAGTGAGGAGATGTTTGCTGTATGTGAAATAAAAATGTTTTGGCCTAAAAAACATGTGAAATCGCTTAGAGCACCTTTACTATAATTGCGGTAGAATGCGTCAGACATTCAAATAGTTTTACACTTGTACACAACATCAGGATGCTAAAATACAACACTCACCAATAATTGAGCTCTGGGAAATGAGTTTTCCACCTTGGCAAATTCTGTTGATGTTAAAAAAAAAAAAAAAACATTTTAACAGATGTGAGGCAGTGAGTGTATTCTACTGGGCTTTATACAGAGATAAAACATCATGCCCTGACAAAAAAAGACTTTTTATTAGGAATGTAATAAGGGAACGTGATATAATGAACAGTGTGGTGATGTTTAATATGAGTGAATAAGGCAATCTTACTGTAAACCTGATGATGTCATGATCACATCTCCAGGAGAGTAGTCAGCACCGAGAAAACTGCATGGACACTCACTCCTGTACCACAATATATATAAAAAAAGTATTCAACTCAGAACCAATTTATGTAATATCATATGCAAGGAAAAAAATTTAGTTAACTATAACAGTGTCTTAACCTAACATTGTCAAAAGTGACACATGACACAGCCAATCACAGGACATTGGATGCTTAATAAGTGAGGATGAACATAGTGGATTCACTCTGTGTGATATAAGCAAAAAAAAAAAAAAAACATCTCAGAGCTGTTTAAAAGAGTTGAACTAATATTAGCTGGGTTAGAGGTGAGAGACTACAGGCCACAGTGTATCGGTTGAGTCTATAGTAGAGAAAGAGGCAAAAGTCCCCCTCTATCACACACCCCTGATTTTCTCTAAGCCTCTGCCAGCGTGAGTGCTGTAACTCTAGTACACGCTGAGTATGTGGCAGTGGGACACGGGACATTTAAGGGAAGTGAACCCTAGTGAGGGTGTTGAGGCTAAAAGCGTTATAACACCCGAGGTTGTTGGGCCCATGACATTTTACAGCCTGCTTAAAAGAGGACTGCAAATAACTGCACTCTTACACAGTCACAAAGCTTAAAAAAGTAAAAAAAAAATTAGGAGGGCTTTTGAGTTAGGAAATTTTGCAAATTTATTCATTTAATGAGGTCATATAATGCCTTTAAGTTGAGTGAGTTAAAGCTAAACAAGCTTGACGGAGCAGTAGCCTTGTGATCATATCGCAGTAGCGCTTTGGGCGACCCGAGTCCTTTCCTGATCCCATTACTTCCTGTTCCCTTTACACGGTTCAATCCAAAAATGACCAAAACAATAACTTAAAAAAAGGTAAACAAGCCTCGACATTAGGTCTCCTACTACATTAATAATATATATATAATATTTACATAACAGAAGTGTATAGAAGAAAAGGTAGAGTTGAGGTGGTGGTAATGAGTAGAGAGCGTTTTTGTGTTTTGATTGACAGAATTAGATGATCGTGGTTCTCATGAAGTTTAATGTGGATGATTTAATTCTCAAATGTAATGGAACAACAGTGTTTTCAAAGTTGTAAAGGGATAGTTCTTTAAAAAATCTAAATTCTGTCATTATTACTCATGTTGTTCATAGCCAAGCACCAAAAAAAAAGCACCATAAAGTAGTTCATATGACTATATTTGAACTTACCGTGGCACACAGGTGTGTGTATGCATGTTGAAGTATGTTCCTTCGGGGCACACACAACCTTCCTCACACTCATCTCCACACGGCTGTGGAAGGGACAGAAACTGGCAGTGGTGTTGACATGAAGACACGCAGACTCCATACTCCATAGTAGACGGACACGAGACGGCTGCACAAACAGTTACACACAGGCCAGACACATACACATTTTATTCTCATGCACAATGGAAATGTGAATGCGCTAGTGATTAGCTAGGTTATGAGGTTCATGTACACTACCATTTAAAAAAACTAATTCATCAAGGAAGGATGCATAAAATTGACAGATTGATTGATCAAAATGTTACACTGTTGCAAAAAAAATCACTCAAATAAATACATTTTAAAACTTTTGAATGCAGAACACAATTGTTGATAATAATAAGATAAAATATAATATCAACAAGACAATAAAAATTATAACATTGATAATAAAAAGAAAAGTTTCTTAAGCACATTAGAAATCAGCATTAGAAAGATTTCTGAAGGATCATGTGACACTGAAGACTGCTGAAAAATTCAGCTTTGCCATCACAGGAACAAATTACGAATATATTGTATTATATTGCATATTACTATAGTCAAACAGAAAACAGATATTTTAAATTGTAATATCAAATAAATGCAGCCTTTGTCAGCATAAGAGATTAAAAGTATGTGTTAGACTCACCACACTCAGGCAGGTGTGAGCGGAACTCAATAATGACACCGTGTCTCCTGCAGGTGCGAGCGTAGTGAGCGAGGATGGAGCACAGGCACGGTGCTCCACATTTGCAGACGTCTGCACGACACTGTAGCTGAAAAGCCACCGGACTCACATACTCATGACAGGCAGAAAACACCTCTTGCATCAGCACGTCACACTTCTCAACTGCATAAGAGGCTGAAATCGCACAGAAAGACATTTAAGCCAAGCAGCCTAAAAAGGCGCTAGGTTATGCATAACAAGAAGAATGCGTCACCTGCTTGCTGGTGCGTGTCACAAGGATCAAGTTGGGGTAAGCTGGGCCGTGGCACACACGCTGAAGACACACGCCATGCATTTCCAAACAAGTATGGCGTGCTTTCAATCATGCCAGAGGGTGCGCTAGAGTAACGCATAAACAAAATTCACTCACAAATTGAAGAAAAGTTGGAGAATAAGTTAAATTTGAGTAAAAACAACAGCAAAGCAGGAAGTAAAGTGAAACCCACAGGAAGTCATCCTGAATGTTGCCGTTAAAGGTTCCGCAGAGCCCCACAGTGTCATCTCTCCACTGCTCTCCCAACTGCAGGTACAGCCTGAACTCCTTCCAGTTATACTGCAGCCGCAGACCCTGCGATGCCTTCACCTGAACAAACATAGACGACAGCTCCTCGATCTGAAAGACATCTGGAAAGACATCAGTACATCAGACAGACATTAAAAAAAGAACTTTATTTTCTATTATTATTATTGTTTTATTGTGTATAGTTCACCCAAAGATGAAAATAATCTCATTATTTACTCTTTTCTTACTTTCTTTCTTCTGCAGAACAGAAATTAAGATCATTTCAAGAATGTTGGCAACCAAACAGTTACCATCGACTTCTATTGTATGGACAGAAAACACATGTATGAGGCATGTCTCAAAAAAAAATATTCTACTGTGTTCCACAGGTGTAAGAAAAACATACAGGCTTGGATCAATACAAGGGTGAACAGAGTAAATAGTGACAGAACTTTCATTTTGGGGTAAATTATTCCTTTGAAGAATATGTTAAAAAAAATTCAACACAAAACCGGACATCACGGTTAGACATCACATCAGTGTGATGGATTTGTGTCTGTATGTAATCTGTATTGGATCCAGACTCAGTTGAGGAACACATTTAAGGCAATAGATTAAATCTCAGATATAGATTCACCTAATTCCGGTTCCTTTTACAGTACAGTACTTACCTAGAAAGTACTGGCTAATATAAGGTAAGTACATAGAACAGGGGTAGGTTTAGGGGTAGGTTCAGGATAGTTATTAGCCAGTAATTGTTGTTACTAAAATAAGTACATAGTATTTACATGGGTAACTGGACTGTAAAAGGAAGCGTTCCTTAACAGAATTCCCATAAAATACATACAAGTATGAGCCAGTACCATCTACAGTCATGGTATCACATGGTAATATTAGACAAATACATGTTGGTACATGGTTGGCCAAAGTACTTTTGTCCTTGGAAAGCCCATAGTAGCACTTATTGGTACATTTTTTGAAGTGTTACAGCACATTTCCATGCCAACGCATGTCCATCTCATTACAGTGCAGCTGAAGTACATTACCATCTGAATACGGCAGTGAGATCCTGAACTGGCTGGCCAGAAAAACCTCTCCACTGTGGCTCATTGTGATCTCAGTGCGTGGATCCTCATCCAACACCAGGTTGACTGACTGAATACAAGCACCATCCAGATTCTGCAGACATAACAAAGGAAAATTAAATCAGGGAGTCAGAACGTCCCATACAAGCAAACATACTATCAGCAGCTATAGAACTACTGCATCAAACACAATGGATGAATGTCAGCAGAGGGAAACAAAGCTATCGGATCATCGCTTTCAATTTTGACTAATTCAGTAATCATGTTGTTTAGGAATTAAGCATTTATGCTCGTGAATGAGTTACTGAGAGCTGTTCACAGGAGATAAACCACTCGGACTCTGAATCACTCCATTCAAGGAACTGATGGATGCTACCAACAGGTGCCTATGTGGGGATCTTTCAGCAGTCGCTTTACTGAAATACATCTCTCGCTCTCTCTTCTCTCGCTCTCTCTATCAGCAACTACAAAGTCTCTGGCTCTGTCATTCAGAGGCTCCGATAAGCAGAATAGCTTGTTCGGAGTCCAGACGGTGACACCATACACCAGACTGCTCTCTGTGTGTTGAGTTATAGCATCAGCAGGTCTGGGCTTCAGGAAAGGAAGGCTTTGAGGGGAAGAAACTCTTCATGTTTTGTATCGTTTCATGTTTTATCTGTCAAAGTTAAACAGGGTCTAATCTTGGTACAAGCTCATCTGAGACTTTGTTTCATCTCGACCCCAAAAATGAAACTTTACACGACTGTGCAATTATTTGTGCCTATTCTAGCGACTAATTTAACTTACAGACTAACAAGCACAGCTACTCTAACTGCTGATATGCCAATAGCTTGACTAATCACACAAATCTAGAGGCTGCAATCTTAAGCCTGTCTACTGAAGCTGTGTTCCAGCCACCAGATTACTCTTTAGATCACAACACTAGACCAGTTCTGGAACGTGATGAATAAAGGTTTGGCATGCTACATCTGGCATGCCTTAAGTCTTTTCTCCTTTGTGTGCTATTACTTGAGCTTTGTGTTGCTGCGGATAGCATGAAAGTGCAGAGGGACTTACGGCTCCACAGGGTGCATTCTGAATGGTCACGGTGAACCTGCCCGAGTTTCTGCTTTTGGCTAAAACGTACTGGCATGTTGCAGGAAATGTGTAAACGCGGTCATCAAATGTCTGGAAGAACATATCTCCTGTCACAGAACACTCCCCTGTTAAAAATAAATAAGTGAAAAATAAAAAATAGGGTACACCACCGTTTCAACCCGTGGTGTTGGATACGATTTTTTTTAATGTTTTTGTAAGAAATCTCTTATCATCACCAAGGCTGCATTTATTTGATCACAAATACAGTAAGAAACTGTAATAATATAATATATTATAATAATAAAACATATTTTTGTGGAAACCACAATACATTTTTCAGGTTTAATGAATAAATAGACAGTTCAATAGAACAGTATTTATTTGAAATAAAAATCCTTCGTAACACACTTTCAAAATTAATAAATTTAGTACATCCAGAATAAGTTTCAATTTTCAAATGAATAATTCATTCTTACTGATGCCAAACTACTAGATGGTAGTTTAGGGTTTACGCTAAGCCTTTTAATTTATATTATATTCAGCTTAGCAAAGTGAAATGTTGTAATGGTTATATTAAAGAGAAGTATTTCCTCTAGAATAAGGTCATTCATTAATACACAAACATTATATGAGGAAGGGTGAATCAGACCTGTTATATTTGGCTAAATTAATCAAATCTCTGGAATCGCAAGACAATTAAATGGTAATAAGATACATTCACAAGCAGTGAATTGAGAAAATGTGGTTTAGAAAGAAGTGAATGAATAAAAGGTGAAAATAAATACACAATGAGGCAACAGTGAATATAAAAATAAACACCTGGGCAGTTGTGCTCTGTGCAGTTCCACATGCCCCTAACACATGTGCTGAAAAAGATGCAGGAACAAATATGGATACATAATGTACGTTTAGTACCACACAAACACAAGCATTAATATTTCTTCAGGCATACAAGTATGCAGTGCATAACATAATATAGTGTCTGACCAGTTGTTGCAATCGTCCTGTATGACATGTCCGGTGGGATACAGCATGCTGTGGTGCTCACATGGGCAGTCTGATGCCTTAACACAAACCCCATCCTCGTAGATCAAATCTAGAGTGAGTACAATTATTCATAAATAAACATTCATGAATTAACATAAATAAAAAAATAAATATATACATGTGAGTGTATATAAAGCTTATTTTTAGTTAATTTAGTGTTACTACCATCAGGGCAGTAGCAGCCATCCAAACACTGTAGCTTGCTATCTATACACATTTGTTCAATCTTGCAGTGCACAGGACAGCAGGTAATACACTCTCTGAAAACGAGCTCGCCAGGGCAATCAACATCTATAACAAAGGACAACAGATACTCTCACAATATGTATCTCACGGCAAAATAATAATAATAATAATAAAAGTAATGAAATATTTGACGTCTGCAGATTAAATAAAGCACCCGAGGATGTTCGTTAGGGTGATTTTACCACGTCATACCTGTGGTAAAATTTCAGTAACACATAACACATTCTTTTGCTTTTATAAAATGCCAATCGCAAAATATTTCAATAAATTGCCACCAATGTTAAATAAAGCGTTAAACTTATTTATTTACACTACCATTCAAAGTTCAGGAAGATTTTTTTGCAAAGAAATTAATACTTTTATTTAGCAAGGGTGCATTAAATTGATCAAAAGTTACATTAAATACATTTACTTTCGCACAAAAGATATCATATAAATGCAGTTCTTTTGAGTTTTCCATTCATCAAAGAATACTGATAAATGTATCATGGTTTTCACAAAACTATTAAGCAGCACAACTGTTTTCAATATTGATAACAATAAGAAATGTTACTTAAGCACCAAATCAGCATATTAGAATGATATCTGAAGGGTCATGTGACACTGAAGAAAAATTCAGCTTTGCCATCACAGGAATAAATTATGTTTTGTAACAAATGAATAATATATTAATATATTTTTAGTAATAATATATGAATAAAAATCTATTAAATATACATATATTAGCAAACATTTGATACAAATCTTGCCAACTCCATTTTTTTATAGTTAACAATATTTAAAATAAACAATTCCTACACCAATAGTTCACATAGATAAACTTACATCAACTTATACAGCAACTTGGCACATAAATATGGGATTCATTTGAATTCAAAGGTGTGTATATATTGGCTATTTTACATCTGAAAGCTCATTCAGTCAGTCTGAAATATGTGTTTTATAATATTTACAGTACATTTGTAAATATGTACAAAATAAACTTAAACATCTGAGCAACATTTATGCATTTGCAAGTAACTTACTGCAAACAGGAATGTGTACTCTCCAGTTATGCAGCGGATGTTCAGCATGGGCACATGCTCTTGCGTACTCTGTAAACACCTGGCACACCACATCACCACTGGGGCCAGACCTGCACCAGGTCAAACAATTGCACATGCAACAATTATAAAGTGCCTCAGCAGCAATTGCATGAGTTGTGTTTAGGATTGCACTTTGGAAAGTAATGTCAGTAGCTTTGCAATGCCGCTTTAAAGCTTTCCAATAGGTATGGCAATGTCAGTACTTACAGACAGAGGTCATTGGAGCAACTGGCCATGTATGAGTATGGACTGACAAACTCATGGCAAGACTGGAACGGTTCCTTCAGTAGGGTGGCACAAACTTCCTCCACTTTCTGCAGTGAAGAACCAGATTCTTTATTAACCATGTGTATTTTGGGTGTAGCTAGATGTGATTATGAGACTTTTGTTGGTGTGGGACAAGAATATATAAGATGTAACATGCATTTAAACCTGTATATAAATGTGTGTGTGTGTGTGTGTGTGTGTGGTACCAATAAGACATGAGGATCCTGCGTGGCACACGCTGAGGAGTAGAGAGAGGGAACGACAGGACATCTGGCCAGCTGTGGCTCCTCCTCTGCCCAGCTGTTTCCAAACATGGATAAATCCTGTGTGAAAACACCTGCAATGATAAATGCATATGAGTAGGTGATGTATTGTGTGTTCATGCACTTTTAAAATCAACATCAAGATTTTAAAGTTTGTGTAAGGGGAAAGTGTGTAGTTTTCCACCCACTAATTTTAAATGATCCTGTGGTGTGACAAATTATTTTTAAAAGTAAAAATATTCTCTAAAACTAAATAATAGTGATGAAATTGTTATGCAAATAAAAAGGCACTTTAAAATAGTTTTATGTGGAATATAGCATGTTAATGACCATATTTTATGACCATAATAGTCATTAAATATTACTTATCTGACTATCATAAGCAAAGCAGTTTATGATTGAATTTTAATTACTATATTATTGTATGTCACCGGTATTGACAGGCTTAATGTGAACGTCAGGGTTATGTTCGGTTCCATGTGTTTTGGTTCTGTTTTCCCTGTGCCGGTCATTTCCCATCGTGTCCGATTAATTATTACATTCAGCTGTTCTGTTTATTATCTCATTAGTTCTCCTTGTTATAAGTCCTGTATTCCCTGAGTTCATTGTTTGGTGTCGCACTGTTGTAAAAGTTATGTGTTTGTATTTTCCTGCTGTTCTCATGTATTCGTTGGACTTTTGGATTAAAGACTATTTTGTTTGAATTGTTGTCTTTGTGCACTTATGTGTACTTTCAGGGTTCTGTTCTGTTCTATGTGTTTTGGTTCTGTTTCCCAGTGTGTCTGATTAATGATATCATCTCATTAGTTCTCCTTGTTATTTAAACCCTGAGTTCCCTGAGTTCATAGTTCTTTGGTTGTATTTCCCTGTTATTCTCCTGTATTCATTGGACTTTTGTATTAAAGAACATGTACTGTCAGTATAATCTCTGTCATGGTGCATGATGCATACTATTCCAATAATTCACTATTTTTTATGGTCAAATAAAATCTATACTTTCTAATCTTGATCTACTATTGTTGATGTTTTCCCTTTCCATTACACAGTTAAAATTCAAATGCCACAGTCTGTAACAAATTGAGTGAAACTTGCCATAGCTGGTTATTAAGTCATCCTGAGTGTCAGCATTGAAATTGCCACAAAGTCCACAGGTGTGTCCAACAAACTCAGGACTCATCTTGATGTACACGGAGCCAGTGAACCCCTGCCAGGCTAGTGTGAATCCCCGTGACTGTGTCACTACAATGTAGTCAGAGATTCGCTCCAGCTCAACATCGTGGATGTGATGGGGTAGCTGCACACTACAGAATATTAGAATAGAGAATATTCAACTACAGTTAATACTACACACACATTTAAACCATTATTTCAATCCCTGAAATATTGTGTAGGTCAGGTTGAGATTAAGTGGCTAGTAAGTGGTTGAGTGTGAATGTTCATTACCTTTGACCCTTGAAAGTAACACTGAAGTTCTGTAACCTAATCTCCCCCTCCCAGGGCAGGAAGAGGCTGATTGAACGTGTACAAGAGTATGGCAAAGAACTGCATTCTGGGTCATTATGCACCTGCAAATAAATAATTAATAATGAAGCACGATATAAGAATCTCGCCGTATTAAAGTCACCATGAAATCAAAATGGACTAATCTCATGTTTTATAAAATATGGCAGCATTTATAATAAATACATTTTCCATGCACATCTTTATTATTATTATTCATGTACCTCATGAATAATAATAATAATAATAATGTTTATTCAAAATAGACATTATACTCCATAATGTTTATTCAAAATAACTTCCTGACCCCTTGCAACAACAACTCTTCTCTGAGGGTGGGACATCCTGTCACTCACATGAGACCACATCAATAGCAAACCACAACAATCCAACGATTCAATTCCCGATGGACAAAATCAAGTCCCACCATACATATTTTCCAACACAGTCTCATGAAAGTGCGTATCTATACCACGATTGTCATTTCTCGTGGCATTTATATGCCAAAAATGTTTTTTGCGTGCATATGCTACGCACTGAAAACCCCCTGGGTAGGTTTAGGGGGAAGGGGGGTGGGGAGTTTGTACTTATTATACGCCAAAAAGTGCGTATCATATGCACGCGAAAAACGCGTACCACATACACGCAAAAACTAGTTTTGCCGTATAAATGGCACGAGAAATGACATTCGTGCTATAGATACGAACTTTAATGAGATCGGGCTCATATTTTCTTGTTCGAGAAGGTGTTTTCCTTGGACATACGTCACAACAGAAAAAAAGAAGGCTATTTCAACTTACTGTATATTTCATGGCGACTTAAAAAAAATGAACTAAAATAAACCTTAAATTTAGATTAAAAAAGAATTCCAACACTAAAATTAGGCGGAAGTAAGCCACATTACCACTAAAATAACGAATCTGCAAATACGTTCAGTGTGCAGCTCTTAAGAAGCTTCCTCTACATCATCAAAGAGCGGAGTCTACTTATCCAGAGCAGCCGGGCCAATCCTGCTTAAGTTCTGCATTACTGTCAGCCATCCTTTCAATTCATTGATAAATGATATTGGCACTTAAGCTAATGGCCTAAAGAAACTCCTGGCTGAGTTAACTCACCTTCTCTGGATTCCCATCAGTGAGTCTGGGAGAACAAAGCCAATTCTGTGTTGGCCCTGGCTATAATTACTGTATTAAACTGTAATGGGCATAAATGACCATAATAATGAGATCACTTTCTCTATGAATGCCAATAAATATCTTCCTCAGGCAAGAGCCATACACACACACACACACACACACATCTCTGACACAAAGCAGAGAACAGTAGTCCGCCAAAACAAGCCACATCTGAAGCTATAATATCTGACAAATGGGGGGAAAAAAGGCAACAAATCACCATCTGGTAAAGGACATATTTTCTACCACTATGAACATCAGTGGAACTACAAACATACGCTTGTAGTAAATTAGTATTTATAAACATTATAAGAGATCACCTGTATGTGTACACTTGACCGAGTGCTGTCTTCACAGTCTTTCAGTAACGTGTAGCTGCATTTTCCAGGGAAGTAGTAATAAAGTCCATCAAAGGTTTCATAGTTGTATTGTCCCCACGAGCGGCATGTCATCTCTCGCTCAAAGCCTAGGTTGGGGACTGAAACATTTTATCTATTATTTGTCATGTCAAAACTAAGAAAGGGATGTGAAATTAAGTGTTGTATGTTTGCGCAGTACCTGTCTGGCAGTGTGTTCCAGTGGCTTGGTATAAAGTGCAGTTACATGAGTCTGGATAGACACACCAACCCCCATTCAGACAAGGAGATGAACACTCACCTGCACGTCACAAATAAAGCACATTAAAATAGCGTGTGTTCCAGTGCGTTTAAGCATGTGTTTGAGATCTGGTAACTGAAGTGGTCAGTGAAGCATTGCGATGAATCCAGCTCTTATGTGTAATGATGACACTCACAGCCTGTTGAACAGATGTCCACTGAAAGAGGGGGCATTCCCTTTCTCACATTTCAGATGAGCATAACTCTTATTGTTTGCAGTTTGGTTTACGGATTACAAACTTGCATAAACTGTAATTATCAAACTGCAATTATTGTGTTATAATAGTTTAAAATTATTCCTAAATGCAATAAACAAATAAAGTTTGTGACAAGCAAATTTCAGTGCATCCACATTGACACACAACAAACAGTTCCTTACAGATTCATTCATACACAAATGAAACACAGAGCAATGTTCATAGGGGGAAAACATGCATAAAGACCCATGATGACACACACAAAAGAGAGCACTGGTGCTTCTCCTAAAGTCATATTCAGTTCAGGTCTTACCGGTGGCTCTGCGGGGTGATGGCTTCTGTGCTTCTGTTTGCTCTGCTGACGATGAGTTGCTCTCTAAGGATCTCTTTGGAGAATAAAAGGATTGAATTAACACACAGTTTGTGTAACTGGGGTACTGTGACCCCTAGTAGTTCTACATATAGTCAGAGTTTGCCAATTACTGTTTGATTTCAAGCTATTGAAAATATTCAATATTTAGCTGATATTAACCAGCTGAAGTTTGATTTGAAAATTGATTAAAATGTAAAATTAAAATGTAAAATTTATTTCGTTGCAAATGCATTTCATATTTAAAATTTACTTTAAAGGGTTAGTTCAGCCAAAAATAAAAATGATGTCATTAATGACTCACCCTCATGTCGTTCCAAGCATTGAACCTCCGTTCATCTTCAGAACACAGTTTAAGATATTTGAAAATGTACGGTATACTCTCCTCGTCCAGAAAGGAAATAAAGACATCAAAGTAGTCCATGTGACTTCAGTGGGTTAGAATGTTTTGAAGCATCGAAAATACATTTTGGTTCAAAAATGACAAAAAAATACAACTTTATTCAGCATTGTAACTTTATTCTCCATTGTAACCAGTGCACCAGATAACACGTCAGCAGCGTCACTGCGGAATGTGCGGATGCGGATTGACAACAAAACCGGAAGAGAATACAATGCTGAATAAAGTCGTAGTTTTTGTTATTTTTGGATCGAAATGTATTTTCGATGCTTCAAAACATTCTAACTAACCCACTGATGTCACATGGACCACTTTGATGATGTCTTTATTTCCTTTCTGAACAAGGATAGTATACCATTTCAACGAGGGACAACTTTCGGACGAAATCTAAAATATGTTAAACTGTGTTCTGAAGGTCTTAGGGACTTGGAGACATGGGGGTGAGTCGTAAAAAACATAATTTAATTTTTGGGTGAACTATAATGCTTTAAACATTTTGTTATTATTTATTTACAATTTTGCAGGTCCCCAAACGTGGGTCACTGGCTTGGAAAGACTCCTATTGGACTGAAAGAATTGGAACTCTTAAAGCTTGAGGTTACAAAGGCCGTTTTTTAGGCTACAAGCAAATAAATATTGAGCTTACGTAACTCTAGCAGTGTTGACTAATTAAACCTACGATCTGCAATAGGCTAGGCTATATTCATTTGTTTTCATATCGGATTATGAAGACCTCCAAGATTAGATTTATCAGGAAAAAAAGACGCAGGGCGCCACAAGGCAAATGTGAAATTTCAATCAATTTCCTAATAATAAATCATTGTTCGCTTGACTGTACAGAAGCTGCAAGAATGTGCTGCGCATAACATGGATACGAGTTTATTATCACCGCATGAAGGGGTAGGCTGCATGAGAGCGATCAACGATTCACTTCAGAACTAAATCATTTTCTTATCTGACCGAAACCAGCTCTATTCTGCCCGCTTCTCCCCATCACACTTGATATCTGAGAGTTCAATAATTTCATGTAGCTTACGAGGGAGTAAAGGGAGATGTATTCTGACATAATGAACGGGGCCAGTGTGTCTCAGTGAATAGCGGCTCTGGGGAACAGCCGCGCCAGCTTTACCAATCCTGAGCGCCCAGCGGACACCTGAAACCGCTTTACTGCCTCCGAAATGACGACTTTTTGTCCCAAAGATCTCCAAAAGCCAGCACTAGGGGTTGTGTTTTCTGTGTGCGAATTAAACAATGAATTTAAGAGGGGTCAAATTCTTTTCAAAGAAAAGCTGCAAAGAATGTATTTTCGATGCGCAATCCATCTCGTTCACAATTTGATTTTTGTGCGCAATTTTTGATTTTTGATTTTAAAACAAACAAAAAAAAACAAAAACACACATGTTATGTTAGGCTACATGTACATTTATAATAAAAAAATATAATGACGCAGTGTTTAGAAAATGTTTTTTAATAGCCTACTCAAAATTCTCGATCGTGCTGTTGTTAATTCTTTAGTTATTTTTTATGCACCCAGACATCATTCGTGCATAATTCGCATCCTCTGCTATTGAATGGGAGGCGTATGAAAAACAGTAGCCATAGCTAATGAAAAATAAAATGAGCCAGGGGATAATTGCTTTTGCTGAATTTGTGTAGAAAACGTTTTAAATTTCTTTATATTTGATCATTTAAACCTCATTGAAGTTTAGAAAATAAATCCTATTGAATCAGGTAGGCTAATCTCATAGCTTGTTCAACAACCTCGCTTTTATCATAGATCAAGAAAGCACATCTTTTGCAAACACCTTGTTTTCTGTAATGTTATGCATTTAACCTCATGGCACTGCATTTAGCGCAGGTTTCCTGTGCGCTCTCTCAATGCATCGCTTCAGCTCTCCTACCTGCTCCGTTTGGGAAGCGGGATCCCATTTCTCCAGCATTATCCTGCTGCTTTCGCTGCTGCTGGGACACACAGAGAACAAGGAGCGGTTTGTTCCCTTACACACAGCTAATCAGCACTTGTGTTCGACAGAAAAGCCAGAGACTCACAGGCGTTTCGACTGAGCTTTGACGGCCTGTTTCACAACTAGAACAGACCTGAAGACCTTTCAATTGATTTCATCAAACATGCGTAAAATTAGCGCGAGTTAAGTCACGAGTCGAGATATCAAATTTTCAAGATGCTCAAAACTTGCAGAATGTTTATTATAATACCAAGTAAATAGATGTAGGTTGTAATAGAAAAGTTTTTACCCGTTATAATAAATCAATCAATAAATAATAGGCCTAAATAATAAATGAAAACTAAAAATAGCCTACAGCATGCATAGGTCTTTCGGATAGGCACATTTAAATTGTAATACTTACTTTTCAAAATCATGCTGTTGTGTTAAATTCAGATTTTCAGTGCCCCACGTGAGATTTGCTAAAAAGAAACAAATGATCACATTAGTGCAGCACTTTCCAAAGTTTATAGTTGGATTTTTAACTTTTTTTTTCAGTCAGTGTAACACTTGTCTGTATTAAACAATTTAATTAAACGTTTGGAAACTATGCATCATACTAAAAATATTAATTGTATATATTTTTATTTTTTTAAAAAATGATTCAGATTGTTAGATTCTTAGCCTACTCATTGACACAAGGAATTTAGGCATTAGGCATAAGCTATTGACCATTCAATAATAGTTCTACCTTCACTGCCAGAGGAAGCGTTTTCATCAAAAGTCAAAAGCTGGTTCATTTGATAATAATAATAGGCTCTACATTTCTTTTTTCCAAATTTAAATCAAAATTTTCTTTAAAAGAATAGGCTAATCAATATATCAGAGCATAAGTGACCACACCAGTTCATCGTCATGCTACTTACCTTGATATATTAAGATAAAGAATAATAAATAGAGTAAAAAAAGTTTCTTTCCGGGAGTTAAAATAGGATCCATTCGTGACTCATGCGAATCACTTGAAATGGAATGAGATTCTCCCCTCACAGTCTTACACCGATGGGCACTATCGACGCATATTCCCGTCTGACTGCAGCAGCTGCTCGCGCTCTCTCTCTCTCTCTCTCTCTCTCCTGTGTCCGCGCGCTCATCTCAGGTGCTGAAGATAACACCCGTTGCGCGATCGCCCTCATTAGCATAATATATGCTAATGAAACTCCATTATGCATAACCACAACTTCAGAGAGAGAGAGAACGGGATGCCCGTTTACTGTTGCTGCAAAACGCCAAAGATTAGGCTTAAATATATATATATATATATATATATATATATATATATATATATATATATATATATATATATATATATATATATATTATTTTATTATACATTGACAATGAAAACCAATTGATCCAACAACTGCGAGGTGATAGAAGGATAGTAAACAATAAAAAGACAATTCTGTTTACTAATCCTCGTGTTTCACATCTGCATAACTTACTTTCTTCTCAAAAAGAGATAGGCAGAATGAGAGGTCACCATTCACTTTAATATGGAAAATAAAAAGATGCAATGAAAATAACAGGCTGCCGGTGCATTCTGCTTAAACAGTTCATTTACCCAAAGACTTTCTTTCATCTTTAGAACACAAATGAATATACTGAGAGATTTCTGTCCATTTATTGACCATCTACACAATTACCATTTTGACGCTTTAGTCCATAAAGAGATTCATGAATTGTAAACCCATATGAATTGAGCAGTTTAGTCCAAATTTCCGAAAGAGAGACTATTACTTTTATATGATGAACATATATCAGCAAACATAATTAGAAGCTAAACAAAACCTGCTTGATATGCGATGCGAGACATGGAGACAAACCTGTGTACATCTGCTGTGTAGCCTAACACAAGCGAATGAGCCTCATTGGTTCTCGAACATCAAGCAAGCATGGGTTGATTGATGTGTATGAAAATAAAATTCTGAAATAAATCTGTTCATCCTATAAAGCGATCGAGTCTCTTCAGAAAATTTGGACTGAACTGCTCATTTCACATAGATAGCCTAAGTTTTACGATCTCTTTATTAACTTTTTGAAGCATCCAAGTGTCAGTTGCGTAGCTGTCTATGGAGTGACAGAAAGCTCTCAGATTTCGTAATAAGTATCTTCATTTGTGTTCCAAAGATGAACATTGAACCGATGAACAACTACATTGGAGTTTCAGGTGCAACGACATTTAAGGTGCCTATGGATTTTGAATTTTGCCCTTCATGACATATCTCCAAACTGCACCATCATTATTACAAATAATTACTGTATAATCTGGGATTGTTTAAACGAGTCTAACGGTACACAGTTACATTCATTCTGCATCGCTTTGTACTGGCCTACAGTAAACATTTACATGCCAGCTTCTTTTCAACATATGAAACTTCATAAAAGACAATCCTGAGTTAGCGTGTGATATAAAGAGGAGTAATTTGACAGTAACAAGATCTATTGAAATCTGTGGCATTTACAAAACCTAATATCAGCTGGGTTATTTATCGAACTAAATTCTTCCCCATTGTTTGAGGAGGTAAGTTAAATGCCCATGGTGTTTTGTTAAAGGACAACTCCGGCGCAAAATGATACCTAGTCAACCGTTATCTGAGATTTGTTTTCATGATTGCCGAATGTAAATAGTTTTATCTCTAAAAACAGTTGTTTAGCCTATAACGCTAGTATAATGCTAGTATATAGGGCATAAAGTAATGACAAGTAAAAATCGCTTGTTATTACCACTAACAAGGCTCAAAATAGCCCCACACTAACACGACAGCATAACAAGGGTCCCTACATTCAAACTGAAGCATTGAGAACTTTGTCAGTGTCCATACAGTTTAATAAGAAGATATTTTATACACACAGTCAACTTCGCGAATACAGGAAGAAGCCATCTTTGAAAAATAGTCTCTACCAGTCGATCTACGAACACCGATCCATGTGCGCTGGTGAGATGTGAATAAGGTGAGCGCGAACAGTAGGCTACGTGTACAAATTGAAGAGAAGAAAACGGTTCGTGTTTGTGTTTCATCTAGAAACAACTGACCATACGAGATTCTGCACAGTTCAGCGCACTTGGATCGACGTTCGTAGATCGACTGGTAGAGATTATTTTTCAAAGATGGCTTCTTACTGTATTCGCAAAGTTGACTGTATGTATAAAATATCTTCTTATTAAACTGTGTGGACACTGACAAAGTTCTCAATGCTTCGGTTTGAATGTAGGGACCCTTATTATGCTGTCGTGTTTGTGTGGGGCTATTTTGAGCCTTGTGAGTGGTAATAACAAGCGATTTTTATTTGTCATTACTCTATGCCCCATATACTAGCGTTATACTAGCGTTATAGGCTAAAATGTTTTTAGAGATAAAACTATTTACATTCAGCAATCAGGAAAACAAATCTCAGATAACGGTTGAATGGGTAACAATGTGTAATTAGACCAAAGGTTCATTTTGCGCCGGAGTTGTCCTTTAACAGCCCTCTCTCACACAATGTGGCCACAAACATATACTCAAAAACTTTTTTACAATTTTTATGGTCTACGTGGCTGTGAGCGCCCTCCAGTGGCAAGCAGAAGGCTAAAGACAGCAGCATTGATGACACACTGGATAAATCCGAAGGATGGCACACCGTATGTCTCGTAGAGGAATCCTCCAATAGTTGGCCCCACAGTTCGCAAAAGAGACTGCACCGAAGCACACAGACCCAGCATTGTTCCTGAATACACACAAACACCACACAAAGAAAGTGCTTGAATTTTTTTTTAAAGAATGTTTAACTAGTTGATGATTAAAATTGCTCTAATTTTTTTGTCACACATCTCACTATCCACTAGCCGCCTTTTCCCTGAACACACTATAAAAAAATGCAGTCTCTAGACAGCACAGGCTCCACAAACTCCAGAATGGGGGCTCCATTTTGTTTGACAGTACTTCGAATGTCAACAAGCACTGATGTCACCCAATATTGCTTAGAGCACCTTTAATTATAACTTTTAGAGCCTGCTTTTGTATTAAATATATTGTTAATATAAATGTGTAAAGGCTTAATTCAAGGTCCAGTAATTGATTTCTGAGAAAAGGCAGTTAAAAGTGAATCGCACCAAGCACCACAAGCAAATTTGCTGGAACTTACACAATTAAATAACATGTCTCAAATCAGCAACAAAATCTAACATGATTTGTCATAAAAATGATGTTTCTTATGCTCAAATAGCATAAAAAAGCTTTTTTTTTTTCAGGCTAGACCAGCCAATGTGCATGTGCAGTCCTAAGTGCACGTCTCAGAACACTGACTCTCTCTAGTCTAAAGCAACCGGAGCTTCTAAAAGCAGCTGCACTGATGCGATGACTTTAACAATCAGCGAATGGCTATATTGCCATATTGCACATTGCACTTTTTCCCATTCATGAGTAATATGAGTGTATATCGAAACTGTGGCCCCGTTTACACGAAGGGAAAACGCAGATATTTCCCTGCGGCTTGGCCTCTCATTTACATGAAAACGCCGTTTTTATCACAGAAAACGATTATTTCTAAAAACTCCGGCCAAAGTGGAGATTTCTGAAAACGCCGGTTATGTGTTGTCGTGTCAACTGGGAGAAACGGCGTTTTAGGTTCTCTCTTGTCGATTCTGAGGATTCTGATTGGCTTGCATGGCTTTATACTTCTCCCTACAATGCCACCCATAGGTTTGGCATAGATATGATGGCACTTGATGGCGTATTTATGCGGGTGTGTGCACAATGTTATTATTGAAAATGGAGAGGGGGGAAATATTCATTTCTCTAAATACCCGGCTTTGTGTAAACGTGGCCTGTATATCAAAAATCTTTTACCACAACACACTCTTGTTGCCAATTAGCAGTAAGGGGCTTATACACTCATGGTGGGGGAGGAGAGAGTGAGCTAGAGGGAGTTTTAAAGAAAGAGAGATGGCTGAGTGACATCACAAAAGAAAAAAAGGTCAGAGGAATATCACTGGAAAAAGAAAGGTTATGATCAGGCAAGAGTTTCAGGACCCGTGTTAATATTAGAAAAGCTTTCCAGAACTGAAGAGACCCAAGCGAGAAGGCCTGAAAATGTACGCTCAGGTTGTTGAAATGTACGCGAGTAACGTACATTCGAAGAACCAAGATATGCTGTTGTTACAGGACAGTTTTGAGTGTCGTTGTTCTTCTGGAACTAGTGTGCTGCTGGCAACTAACACAGACTCTTGCTTGTATACTCTTGTGTACTGTATGTTCTTTTTTTCTTTCTTTCTTGTCGTTCGTACGTCATGCTCACTTTATTTTTCACAAAAATAAAGTTGTTTTTTTTCTTTGCTGTATGATAAAGAGTCATCCCCTCTTGCAATGTGTGTTCGTGCATTTTGGGGGCAGATCAATTAAGGGAGGGGTGTGTTTGTTTCTCAGAAATCACTTACTGCACTTTTACTAAAAATATTATTTTTTTAAAAATTTTAATTTTCAAATTTATTGCCATTATAAAAACCTTAGCAAGGAAAATTATTCCTCAGGCATTGAGTAAATTTATATGTACTATTTATATGCACAAGGGCATTCAGTTGAGTGCGTAGATTACCTGTGTCAGAGGGAGACACACTCTTGGTCAACATGCTATCTGTGATGACATTGAAGACACTTAGAGAAAACATCATCGGTATCACGATTAAACAAAATTGAAACACATTGGTCATCATAGCCTGAAAAACACACAAAGAACATATATTAAAGATACGCACTTAAAGGAGATACACACATCACTAATTATTCCATAGTTAACTGACACCACTGTTATGCAACTAATTAAAAATAAAAAAGGAACTGGAAGGATGATTTTGCAATATCAGTTTACCTGTGCAAGGCCCACTCCACTGCTTATCCCAACAGAGAGCAGAAGTAAGGTATATTCTGAAAATCTAGATGTAAGACGCCCAATTACAGCACCTTGGATCACCTTTAACAGTAAGAGTCACTAATTACCAAAGCAAACCACCACAGCACAGCAGAGCTTTCATTCAAAACTATTTATATGGCATATGATTGAGAGTGCATGTGATCATACCATTTGAACAATGCCAAAGTAAGCCATCAGATAGCCATTCTGCTCAGCCTTCAGTTCGAAGAAGTTTATGGCAATGATGGAGAACATAACTTGAAATATACCTGAAACAGACATTAATGTTTAAAACAAAACACAAGAAAAATTATGGAATGGAAGTAGTGACAGATCTTAACCTCCATATTGTGACACACAAAGGGTAAAAAAAATTGTCAAAAGAGAAAAAAAAAAAACTATAGACCAGGGACTTATTTCTATTCATTGGTTGTTGATTGGATGGATGCAAATCTGAATGCAAGCGTGCAGTAGGTTGCAAAAACCCTTTCTTGCAATCTTCTGCAAGCTTGCATTCAAATGTTGCATAAATTCATAAAGGGATAGTTCACACAAAAATGAAAATTAAACCATTTTGTGTTTAAGAAAAATACCCATATTTGAAACTTCGACTAAAATAACTAGCTTCTGGCAGACGGACGTACACATCGATTTACGGCAAAAGTGTAACACTTGATCTTGACGCACAACGTAATGATGTACGCGGAAGCACAGAGGATAGAGGAAAACAAAACAACAGTCACGAATTAGAAGTCTAAAACGACAATTTTTAAAGAGAAATGTCGGAGGAGCTTGAGTTTGTTGCTCAGCCCTGTTTTTTTAAACTGCGAGAGGCATCAAAATGTACGCTACTCCTACATCCTCTGTCATACATCGTCAAGTGTTACTCTTTTGGCGCAAGTCTAATTGCGTAGGCCGTCTGCTGGAAGCTAGTTATTTTGGTCGATAAAATTTTAAATATGGATTTTTTTCTTACACGAACGCATCATTTCACTTCAGAAGGCATTTATTAACCCCCCCAGTGCCGAGTGGAGCACTTTTATCATGGATGGATGCACTTTGTTGGACTTCAAAACAGAAATCCTCCTCACGCGCATGTCCCATTCGTGCACATACTTAAAGCTCATGACCTAGTCACAGTAAGTGCAAATCGCCCCAGTACAGAGAGAGAGGAAAAAGTGCAATCTCGCGCATCCGAGTTTTGCAGATGCATGATTGCGCGTCCAGCGTTGGAAGAAAAAAAAAGGTAGGATCTTTTGAGTTGTGTATTTTCAAAAATCTGCCGTTTTGCAAATCCCATTCCCTACCTTGGCTTTAAGTGGACTAAATGATTGGAGAAGATGGTGAATTTATATTTCATTTAAGTATATTTCCACTGTGTAGTGTGGAATAATAAGTTTATAGTTTAAGACACAAACAGGAACAGTTGATATATATGTTCACCTGATGGCAATCCAGAGATAATCTTCACTATAAACGTCTTCGCAACACCTGGAAACTTCATCAGTCTAGTGATCTCCCCCAGATTAAACACTGACTTTGATGGTCCCTTCTCTAAACAAAGACAAAAAACTATTAATATGCAAGAGTTTTATAAAATAAAGTTACAAAACATACAGCAAGAGTATTTCTTCTGTGTCTAGGTAAGTCTTGTGTGTTTGTCATACTTTCATTCTCTGGAGCGGTGTGTATTTTGGTCTGTTTAGGTATGAAGTTCAACACCAAAAGCAAGGAAACAAAACTCCCGATAGCTGCAAAAGATGCTGCAAACTTTTCCCTGCAACACACACACACACACACACACAAAACATAATCATTGGTACTTAAATTGTGTTGTACTGGATCAGTGCTGCCTTCATAAAACAACATAATTAGTTGTTTTTTTAGAATACAGTGTTTCCAAAGTACAAATGGTAACGTTTTGCACCAGTGAACAAAAAGCACACAAAGTATCAGGGAGAGCTTATTTTTAATAAATACATATTAACAAAAAAACAATTTTAAGAAGGTGTGCTGAATTTTAAAAGATGTTGGCTGGCATATATACATACAGTATATATATATATATATATATATATATATATATATATATATATATATATATACACTTGATATAGGACTTGATAAAAAAAATATAAAAAGAATCTGTTTATTCAGAAAGGATGCGTTAAATTGTTCAAAAAAATGTAAATTTCAAATAAATGCTGTTGTTTTGAAATTTTTTATTAATCAAAGAATCCAAAAAAATATAAATGTATCACAGTTTCCACAAAAAATACTAAGCATAACTATTTCCAGCACTGATAATAATTATAAATGTATTGAGATTATTTCCAAATTAGCACATGAGAATCATTTCTGAAGATAGGTGTAATGGCTGCTGAAAATCAGCTTTGCCATCACAGGAATAAATTACATTTTTTAAATATTTTAAAATACAAAAACGTTATTTAACATTCTTATTGTATTTTTCACCAAATAAATGCAGCAATTGTGAACATAGGAGACTTCTTTTTAAAAAATTGACGACCCTTAAACTTTATAATGGTAGTGTAGGTGGTGTAGTGTGTTTTTACCCAAAGCGTGTGCTGAGGGTCCCACCCAGTGTTGATCCTGCTATCATGCCAATGCCAAAACAGAGGCCAAGTTTCCCAAGAGCTTCTGCTCGCTTCTCATTCTCTGACAAATCTGCTACCACCATTTGAGCTCCTACACACACAGATACAAACGCTCTCATGTACCTGTGTAGTGTGTACAGAGTGTGTCTGAGTTACGTGCATGTGTGTAAGAGTAAGAGTATGATTTACCTGGCAGTCCATGCATGAAAACAGCAGGTAGTTTGTGCATGAAAAGCATAAAAGTGCTGTCTGCCACGGTCAACAGTAGGAAATAAACCACTGATGCCAAGCAAGACACAGTGAGAGCTGCTCGTGCTCCAAACACATCTGCAAACCTGAGAACAGACACAAGGACATGATGAATAAAAGAAATCACTTACATAGGATAAAGTAACTGTATGCTTATAACAAATAACCAAGCACACATAATTACATACATACAGTATCAACACTATTACATATACATCATATACTAAACACAAACACAACACAGATCTGAAATCTTCTTACCTTCCGTAAATAGGGCCTCCAAGCAGCTGAATCACTCCAACTGTGGTCTGCAGATATCCGAACCAAATAGTGTCGAACCCGAGCCTCTTCGCCAAATACTGTTCCACAGAAGACAAAACTGATCATGCAATGCAACCCATCTGCTATAACTCCTGAATAGCTGAATAAATCAAAATAGCTGAAAGAGCCTGGATTAGACTAGAATAGGGCAAACATCATGACCAGCTTTCATCTTTCATCACTTACAGCCTTTACAGCCTTTAAGTTTAATTTACATTTATTAATTTAGCAGCAGCTTTTATCCGAAGTGACTTTAATTAATTAAGAAAATGCCAAGGGTGAGATGCAGATGAATAAATAATAGCATATTGAAAATATTTAATACATATATGTTATATATATATATATATATATATATATATATATATATACATTAGCATAGCCTTCAAAACTATTGAATTTAATAGTGTTGTTGAGCGTCAAAAAATAAAGTGTATTAAATTAAAAAAAGGTATCAAAACAACTAAATTTTAATAAATATAATATAATTATATAAATATATTATATTATCATTTATAATATAAATTATATTATATAAAAATAAATATATAGAAATATATGCAAGTGTAAAATCAGTTCACGTGAATTAACACAAGACTTACATTAATAGTTTTCTGCAATGTCATGTGAAAATATCACTAAATGAACAGACCAAAACAAAACTTAAAGATTAACTCAAATGTGGTTTAATTTAACACGTGACTCTGAATGAAGTCGAAAAAGCCAAAGACCCTATACGTACCGGTGTTATGGAGAACTGGAGAAAGAGCCATGTGACGTCCAGAGCTGCGATGAGGTAGGTGATGTAAATCACTTTCTGCTTCGCTGCAGGTTCCATCATCCAAATTATTAAATATCAGCTCTAGGTTTGCATTCCCCGAAGCGACTGTTCTCCTTCCACTCGATCTCCACCTCAAACTGGTAAAATAAGAGCATCTGCTCCAGCGTATGCGTCCCTCCTGACGATTTAACTAGTACGAAAAATATAAACGCTTAACGGCTTCATCCAGCAGTAGAACAAGTGACAAAGCATAATTTCATGTGAGGGAAAGGTTAAACCAGCGCGACGACTGACGACATGAACTTCGACCAGTGAGGTAAAGTTAGTTTTAGGTTCGATATTCGCTGCATATTCACATTATGCTGCTTTAGGGACCGTCTGCAAATTCAGCTCACAGTGCAAACCGAAGTACAATAATTAATGGTGTTAGTTTTTTCTAGTGACGACCCTGGCTTTCTGCAGATGAGATTTTGCCAATACCTGTCTTACTGTATGTACAGTACACACATATTTTTTTAATCAAAATAAAAATAATTCACTTGAAGTGTTTTTTTTTTCATGTTTCAAAGCTTGTAGTAATTAAGTTACATACTGACCATACTGACTTACTACAGGTGAAATTTGAACAATACCTCCTATACTGTACGTACAGTACACAAATATTAATAGTAATTAATAGTACTGTTATTCACCTAAAGTGTTTTTTTTTCATGTTTCAAAGGTTGTAGTACGTTCCTAGAGACCTGACTGACTTACTAGGTGAGATTTTGACAATATCTCCCTTACTGTACTTACGTACAGTACACAAATATTAATATGAAAATAGTACTGTTATTCACCTAAAGTGTTTTTTTTCATGTTTCAAAGGTTGTAGTACATTCCTAGAGACCTGACTGACTTACTACAGGTAAAATTGACAATATCTCCCTTACTGTACGTACAGTACAAAAATATTAATATGAAAATCGTACTGTTATTCACCTAAAGTTTTTTTTTTTTCATGTTTCAAAGGTTGTAGTACGTTCCTAGAGACCTGACTGACTTACTACAGGTGAAATTTTGACAATACCTCCCTTACTGTACGTACAGTAGTGCTACACAATATGCAGCTATAAAGCACGTAAGGTTATTTTTAACGAATATTTCATGTCGACATTAATTGATTGACTAAGTAATTTTGGTATTGACATAGAGCAGTGTCATGGAAAAACGAATGTCTGGTGAATATCGAACCTAAAACTAACTTTACCCCACTACTTCGACCAGTCTTCATCTCTCAACAGGTTAAAGTCTATCAGTTTCGCTGAAGTTCTGACTCACTCCGGTGGGGAAAGGGGGGGTCCATATATGGTTAAAATATAATATAATAAAAAAATATTGTAATTATTATTTATATAAACATAATGGTATAACGATTTAACGTTACAATACTATACAAATCTGCAGGCTTTTCATCTCCGCACAATACTAGGCTAAGTTACCATATATTTAGGCTACCTTATGACTTGGTTTAAACTGACCGACTACAAATGTTGTGACAAACACAAGTAACCGGGTTTAATAAGAAAAATAAAAGTGTAAACGTATATAAGTGTATTACCGGTAAGTGCTAAAAATCCTCGCCATTTTGTTGTGGATAACGTCGAGGAAATTCCTCCTCCTCTCTCTGTGTCGTGAACACTGAAGGCGTGACTGACTAGGAAACCTACTGTAAACGGAAAACGAATTCCAAATAAACGGACACTAGTCGTGTCTACCCGAGAGAACACACTGTAGGTTACTCGATGTCAAGAGTTCGTGGTTGAAAATCCTGTTCGTTAGTAAAGGTCGCAGAGCATTTCACGGAGGCATTTTAATAGAGAGATTAAATAGCCTATTGCTCTCATACCTCGGTTTTTTATGACACTTTGGTCACATGTCCTATAAAAACAATTGAATTTGCTGAATAAAATGTAACGTTTGTAAACCTGTTGCCACAGAAAAGTAAACTCTTGCAAGTAAAGGAATTAAGGCATACACATGTTTTCTTACTTACATTGCAATTCACTAGTAATATCTGTCGTAGATATTATCAATGATTGTTATCATGATTATTACTACTACTATTAAAATTGAAACAGTTCAGAGTAAAGAACTTTTCCTCTCACTCAAAGTGTACCAGATAGATGCATTCAACTTTAAAAAGTGCCATTTCTTTTCTTCCCGGGTTATGTTCCCATTCCAGGTCAATAAACCCAAAATAATGTCACCAGGACATTTTTAGATCCCTGTAACCATTTGAAAAAGAATTCATTAGAAATTCATTAGAAATTCTACCAAATCCAAATGTAAATTATGCAGTCCATCAAACAGTTGAAACCTGTGATTTTTTCTTTCTTTCAGAAATTCTGTGTTGTATATTTTACATTTTCTGGCAATCAAATGAAGGCATAAAACATGAATTTATATTTGGAACATGAAATTAGACTTTTTTTTTTTTTAATCAAACAAATCGTAAAAAACTAAAGGCTATCATTTTCTGTCACTCTAAACTCTCTCTCTAAAATCTCTACTTCTGTATTTTGATGGGAAACCGAGGCTTTCTGAAAAATCTGAGGCTTTCATCAAATTGTGAGGCAGTCAGAACAGCTTTGTTTGCTTCGGCAGTCGCCCCAAGGGGTTACCGATCACGAAGCAGAGACTGTCCAGATGGATAGAGTGCAATAATGTCTATTGTTATTATTTGAACAAATCATTCATATCTAATAATACGTACAGTAAATTACACAGATTACTTGACAAATTTATGTTTATGTATAAATAAATACTAATTATGAATGTAGTCGTTTGATTAAATATAATAATCTTTTTCTTTTAATAAAACACCACATCAAAATCTATAATACCAAGACTGAATTATTTGACGAGAGAAATCCTGAACCACCCCCCCACACACACAAATCACCACAGAAGTGTGAAATAAAGTGCAGCTTTTTTTAATCCTAATATAATACAGAGTTGTCTGAATGGTTCTTTACTGTGACCAGCAGAGTATCAATAAACAATCATTAAATTTTTTTTTAAATTGTGCTGAAAATTGCAGAATATTAAAACCACACAAGCCAAATGTCCCTGAACAACACTGAAAAAAATAGTTTGAAAATTCAGTTTGAACAAAATATATTATGTACAAATATAACAATAAGTGCATAAACATGTTACAGAGTCACACTCTGTTAAAACCCTTTTGCAATAAGTTGTCAATAGGACTATTCTAAACCGACCTGATTCTAAAAGGAAAACAAAAACATTTACAATCCAGGAACAGACAGGTCAGCAAGTATCTTTACTGAGAATAAGCAATTCCAGAAACAAACCAAAGAGATTTCCACTGTTCATTGCTAACGTATTGTCCTTTTGGTCCAATAAGGTCGACTTTTGGCCTGTCAAATCCAGAAATCATAGATATATTGAAGCCACAAACCAAAGAACAGCATACTGGCACAATAGCTCAGATACAACCTTCAGCATACCTCAGTGAAGTCACAGCACATTGTAAACTATTTACCAGCCTACTGTCTAATACCAAGCTTAGCTGCTATCACAGAAGAAAGGTTTTGAAAACCCATCCTGTCTTTACTACAGCTGCAGTGAAGTAGAAATACACTGTTACTGTCTAATGATGAAGTCCTATGTGATGTGTACATTCTATATTTCTATTCGTGCTCATCTTCTTTTCACATGTTGTCTGAGGAAATGCCATTTTTATGATGCCATAATTACGGAATTGAACTTTATTTTATGAAAACTCTTACAAAACATCCCTGCCGCTACATTTTTGTATTTAATAAAAACATATATATATATTTCTGAGTATAATATATACCTTTATAAACAAACTTTTTAATAAATATATTTGTTTTTTCCTCTTTAAATAAAACAACTTAAAAAATGAAAGAAAAACGTTTCATTTACAGCAGTGCAGCGAACTGTTCAAGGTAGACGGTCAAGCCTTATGGTAGCCATTTTTGGGTTTTTTCAAGGGCTCAAAGTTCTCATAAATAGAGAGTGCAGCTGTGTTTTGGTAGATCAAATCTACATTGTTTCCAGTCCGAGACTTGATGATGTCCATGGAGCACTGGTTAAGAAACACATATTGATCCTGCAAAAGTAGAGAATGGAAAGGCCTGCACTGTTAGAGAATATGGCTGATTATATCCTGATTATGGCTTACAAAACAGCCATTGAAATTTCATAGTTGCTGATTATTTGTTAAAGATATTTTTCCATGCTGAGCTAAGCTATTTTCTGTGTAATAATCAATTAAAATAATATGATAAGTTAGAGTTTGCAATATCAAGCAGCAAAACGGACAGTTTACAGTGTACAGCGATAATAACCGGAAGCAGATGAGACCGGATGTCTCAACACATTCAAGTTACAATGGCCGCACCCACGCTATTTCGTTAAGAATAAAGTGGATAAAAGAACATACAATCAGTGCAGTGACATGAAAAAATGTGTTAATGAATGTACCTCAGTTTGCACCATGAGTGGTCTGTGCATGCGTAAATCGTGGATGATCCCATATACATCCACTACACCATCCCGCTCGATCTGAAAGATTAACCGATCAATGGCGATGAAGGTTCCCGTCCGGCCCACACCGGCACTGCATTCCGAAAACAAAAGGTTTGCAGAAAATGACTTTCTATGCAGGAGTATAATAATAAAACAGTGTTGAGTAGACTTGTTTGTATATTTTAGAGTTCGGGAACTGTTCAAGTACCTGCAGTGCACAAGTGTGGGTGAATGTCTCGAGTACTGGTCCATGTGTTCTCGGACCAGGTGTCTGAAGTTGATGAGAAGCTCAGTGGTCTCAGGAACTCCATGGTCTGGCCATGCAGTGAAATGGAAGTGACGAACTGATCGAGACTCAGCTGTTTTCACCTGTCACGACAAAAAAACATCAACACAGTACTTCACAGTACATGAGGCATAATGTTACACAATTAAGATATATTACAAACATGATGCCAATTAAGATAATTGTGACTTTCTAGGAATAAAAAACAAAATAAAACAACAGTGACAAAAATGTGTTTGTGTAACACATGGATCTGTGTCATTTAGTGTTACGGTAGCCTGAGTCCATCTGTAATATAAATATAGACTTACATTTTTCACTTCAAAGTCCCGTAAAGTCCAGTCCTCCAATGAAATCTCAGAAGTAGTCATCACGGTCAGATTGTTAAAATGTTTTATATCTGCTGGCCAGTATTCCTCACATTTTACCTGAGAGGGACAGAACATGGTGGCAACATCTATTTAAGCTCCTTAAGTTCAATACTTAAATTAGAAAAAAAAATCTGAAAGAGGATATGAACATTGAATATGTAGTGGTCAAGTGATTTAGGCATGCATGTATGATGAAGACATCTATCCTAATCTGACAATAAAATTGACTGAAACGTGAAATGAAGGCTCTGGCAGGTGAGATCACAGATAAAGTGAAGCATGAATGTATACCGTACCCTTCCCTGCTCGTTGCATTTGGTGAGCATGACAATGGTTTGCACATTTTTCTCCCAAATCAGCCTCCAAAAGTCATTGACAGTGCAGGGCAGTGGCCCTTGGGCTGCGATAAACTCTTTCTTTGATGTGTAGCCCTGGAAATATCACACAGTTAGTATGAAAAATGTGTAAATAGCTCATGTTTTTTTTTTTTTTTTGTTGTTGGCGTAGTTTTTCCTACCGGCATGTAGCTGGCATTGATGTAGTCATCAAATGAGTTGCCAAGCACGGAGAGCTTGACACGAGATGAATCATCTGTAGAGAAGACATGAACCATTATAAATATGTACAGAACAGACTAGATGTGGAGGGAACTGTGGTATTTATATACCACTTTACTATGTAGGCTACTACTATACTATACACCTAAAGTGCTTTACAATCATGTCAGGGGTCTCTCCTCAACCACCACTAGTGTGCATCATTGACATCCACAGAATAACTGTGCGCCAGTGCACTCACAACAAGAACACACTAGCTATAGGTGGAGGTGGAGAGAGAGAGAGAGAGAGAGAGAGAGAGAGAGAGAGACAATTGAAAGCATGGGTAATATTATTAGGAGGCCATGATTGATAAAGGCCAATTTTTAATGACCACAGAGTCAGGACCTCGGTTTAACGTCTCATCCGAAGGACAGGTGAAGGTAAACACTCGTGAGTGGTGAAGATCTTACATGGCAGCACATTGTTATAACGATTCTTGGCTTTGTTTTCAGGGGCCAGAGCAACAGTCTTCAACTGATTTATCCCAACCGGCCTTAGATCCTACAACCACACACACATACATTTATTTTCTGTATCATTTGATTTTGCTACATTCGCATAAATAAGTAAACATCTGTCATAAAGCATTTGTTAAAGCAATGAAGAGGAACAAAACATGGTCATGGTCAAACCAATCAGATACTGCTACCAAAAATAATGGAAAATGGAAATCTAGTTGCAATACTTGCAATGCCAGTCATTTTTTATTATTAAGGTTGATAATTTGTAAATCTACAAAGAACCCAAAGATATAATCACCTCAAATTCTTCAGCAAATCCACAGAAGGAATCAGCCCTTTGCTTCTTGTAATAAGCCTCATAATCCTCCACCTTTATTGGATCACTCCTGTGAAACCATTAAATAACGTGATAAAAAAAGACACCATGTGTAAAAACAATAATATATGAACATAAATGTTACAGAAAAATGGCTTATTTTCAATTGATATTATGAGACACAATTCCCCCCCCCCCCCCCATCTCCAAAATCACAGACTTGTAGTAAAAACATTCAGTCAAATCATGAATGAAGAGTGAACAAACATATATGATTACTTACACTTTGTTTCTGTAAGAAATCAAAACAAAATTAAAGGTTACATTTTTGTGGATTGATATGTATTACTTTTTCTATTGTTTGTTTCCAGTATGTATTGTGTTGTTTTGAGGAGACCAGTATACTGACCTTATAGAGTGGATAGGAACACTAATGGAATCATCTTTTCTTTGCTTCCTGAGATATAGAGAGCATAAATATGATTATGTAGTTGCCACTGTCCATTAATACATAAAACAGACTTAAGGAACACTGTAATCTAGCATTACTGTGTGGGCACGTGCTAAGGTAATCTTAAAGGGGTAGTTTGTCCAAAAATAAAAATTCTGTCATCATGAACTCACCCACAATTGTTCCAAACCTGTATGAATTTCTTTCTTCAGCTGAACACACACACACAAAATATTTTGAAGAATATGGGTAACCAAACAGTTGATGGATCATATTGACTTCCATAGTATGGGGAAAAACACTGTTTAGTTTAGGGCCCATCAATTTAAACTAAACACGATTAGTTGTTGACATTCTTCAAAATATCTTACTTTGTGTTCAGGAAAATAAAGAAATTCATTTGGATTTGGAACAACTTGAAGGGGAGTAAATGATGTCAGATTTTGTTTGGGGTGGGGATGATCTATTCCTCTAAATCTAGAATATCAAACACTCTAAATCAAACCTTTAAACTCTCCAAACATCAAGAATCATGCATGAGATCTTTAAAATGTCTTACCGTCTACAAACCACAACCACAATGATGATTACAAGAACAACAGCAGCACCACCAGTTCCTGCAGCTGCTCCTACAATTACCACTGAACGGTGGAGAATGACAAAACAAGTCAGTCAAAAAAGTCAACAAAAATAAAACTGAATGGAATTGATCAAATTTGATAGAATTTATATATACACTGTGAAAAAGTGTATGACTACCCAAAACCTTGCATAGTTGTTACACACAGGCCATGTCCACTCATTAAACACAGGGTAAGTAACAAATCATTCAGGAGCACATTTTTTGCACAGTTCTTCTTACAATGTAAAAAAAAGTAAAATTGGACAAAAATGAGTGTTGGTATTCATAACAATGCCAGATTTTTAAAAGCTAAAAATATGTGACCACAAAAGTCTGGGAACCCCAGTAATCTCATCTAAATATTTGTCCTTAATGTAAATGTGTTTGTTATACAGTACACACGTCAATAATTTTCATGTGACATTAGGAGGGACGTGTTACTGTGAAAATGCAGGTGCAATGAAGTAAGTGCTATAAATATTGACAGAAAGTCTCCCAGTAGTTACCTGGGTTCTCTGGCAGAGTGATGGGACTAAACTCAGATATGGAGTAGAATGAATTAGACACATCCACTAAACGGTTATTTAACTCCAAATGTGTGAAAACGATGACAGCAACACTGCAAGAAAGCCAAACACATGACAACATAATGGAGAAGACATAACAACGCTGTGTGATTCATCAAAGATAGAGGCAGCATCAGGAAGCATTAGGAACAAAGTACAGTAGTTCAGTTTAGTTTAGTAATGGAAATAACCGTAACATTGCTATAATGAGTTGTAATCTACGCAGCACTGAAGTTAATACAAAGTATGGGAAGTATATTGATTTACCTGTAAATGCCTTTGGCATTTAGTTCTCCATTTTTGTAACTATTCCACATAGTTTCATCTCCAATGATGATTGTTTGGTCCTGCATACTTTTAGACTCTGTTGTTTTTTTGACAACAGCCAGAAATGTGTTGCACCGCTTTGCTTTCCAGTCCTCATAGGTGTTAAACTGGCATTGATCCAACTTCTCAGTCTTTACCCAGCAGGCTGCAGGAGGCAACACTCATATTTAGTGCACAATGATTACAATCTAACTCCTCTTTTTTTAAATATACTTTCATATTATTATTATATATTATACATCTAAAAAGAATAGTAATAGTAAGTGTAGAGTATTCAAATGGAAAATTTAGATGACGTGGCCAAAGTGGTCTCGTCTGAAATACCGAGTAGTGATGTTGAAAATTCAGCTTTGACATCACAGGAATAAGTAACATTTTAAAATCTATTAAAATAGAAAATAGAATAAATAATAATTATTATTATTCACAACATTACGGTTTAAACTCTAGTTTGATCAAATAAATGCATTCTTGGTGAGCATAAGAGACTTTCAAAAACATTTTAAAAATCCTACCCAATTATTAAAGACAACTAATAAAGTAGTATTTTACTGAGTTAAATGCTACAATAAGCCATCAATGGATCTTAGAGAATTACAAAAGAAGACACATAAAAGTCTCAGGTTTATTAGACATACCATCTGTGCCGGAGGAGACAAGCACACCATAATGGGACACAGAACCATTCGTGTCATTAAAGATATCTTGATGAAGATTCAAAGTAAACTTGTTATATTGTAGCTCAGAGACACTCACTGCTGTCACTTTAGGTACAACAGGTCCTACAAACACAGAAAAACAAGAAATAAGTGATATGCACACATATAAAAACAAAATACGAAACAGGTATAACTCTCCTTACTTGTGAAGCCGGTCATACAGGAGATCTCCTTCACTGCGCTATTCTTCCCACAGCCGAGTGTCCAGAGCATGGCACTGTACTGTTTGTTGTACTGTTTGAGTCCAGTGAAGTTGTAGTTTAGATTGGTTGTAGTTGTAGTTAGATTGTTCTCTAACTCTTTAGAAACCAGCTTGATTTCAAAGCCCAGGCTTTCACCGGCAGGACGGCTCCATGAGAGGGTGAGCATTGGTAAGGTTAAATTAGGACCCGTACAGGTCACATTGTCCACTGGTGCTGCATCTGTACACAGCAAAACACACCAAAGACAATGTTACTTTAAACTTTTTTTCTTTTTTCATTCAGAACAATGTTTAATGAACCAGATTAAAGAGGTTAAAAATGACTTAAAATAAGTAAACAATAAAGTGGACATGTTTGTGCAAGCTAGAAAACTACACAAACAGCACAAGAGAACTGTATAGGCTACACAGAATTTAACAGTTTATAGTGTTTGTACTAACCTGTGCATGCTTGCAGCCACACGGCTTCTCCCTCCGTCTTGTCAGAAGTGCTGCTCTGGACACTGATGTTATAGTGTGTTGAAGGCATCAGATGGTCTATAGTCATGCTGTTTGACGGGGTTGTGTAACTCTCTACCTTGTTACAATGCACTCTCACTACATAATTCGGGACCCCTTCCACTCTTTCCCAAACTAGAGAGATGGCATTTGTTTTTGTGGAATTAACTTGTAGGTATTGAACAGGATTAGGCACTGAAAACAGATGCAGAGAGTAGGGTGAGCACATATTCATGATAGTTTTATGTAAATGGCACCTCTGTCTAAAAGGCACAGTTCACCCAACATTTTAACTGTCAATATTTACTCACCCTCACAATGTTTCAAGCCAAATAGAATGTGACTATGTTTTAAAAAATATTTATTTTAATATGTAATGTATTGCTGTGACGGCCAGTCTTCAGTGACACATGCTCCTTTAGAAATCATTCTAATATGCTGATGTGTTGCTCAATAAACATTTATTATTTTCACAAATGTTGAAAACGGTTGTGCTGCTTTTCAAAAGAAGAGCATGTATTTGAAATACAAAATCTTTAAGTCTTAAAATCTTCTAAAAGTCTTTAATGTCACTTTTGTTCATTTAATGTGTCCTAATGTGAATGTTGTTTAATTCATTTCTTTAAAAACAAATCTTATTGATTCCATTATTTAAATATAACTATTTTTTAAATAATTTTCCATACCACTAAGTGTTGAACTTACTGGTGGTTACATTGTAGCTGACCGATTCACTGCTGAAATTCATTGGTCCTACAGTAGTCACAAAAACGGTATAGAATGTTCCAGATTGCAAGCCATCCAAAAGGAAAGTGTAATTAGAAGTGAGAGTGAAATAGCTGTTGTTATAGCTGGACCAGTAGGTTAGGTTGTAGGTGAAGCTGCCAGCTGTCATATCCTGAGCTTCAGCCCACTGAAGCAACAAAGAATGATTGCTCTTAAACAAATGTTTAATCTCTCCCGGTCTGTTTGGATCTGCAACATACACAATCATAATCTATAAACACTGCACCCCAATATGCTTATATATAAAGGTCTGCCACATGAATTCCTGACTATGGTTTGGGGTTGAATACTCACAAGTTGCCATTGCTACTGGAAGCGATGTTTCCTGGAAGGCTGCTTTGACCGTCGTGAGTGTGACTATGAATACAGTTGCTGCTTTTAGTTGAGTGAAGGTGTGATTGTGTTCAGTGCTATTGAGAACTATAGAGCTGCTCCATTCATGACTGCTGATGTTCAGAATATACTGGTCCAGGCCACCTACAGGATGATCCCACGTCACCAAGACTGAGTGATTAGAGCCTTCATTATATAGTTTGGGAATCACTGTAGAGGGCTCTGTGGAGAGAAAGAGAGAGAATGGGGAAGTAAAATGTCCCTTCAAGAGCAATAATTAACCAGATTGTTTGAATCAAAGGGAGTATTTGTGTTTGATTTTCCTTTTTGGAGTGTGTGTGGGAGTACATACTCGTCAGGACAAAGATGTTTTTTGGTTCTCCCAGAATGCCGCAGGCCAAACTATATAGACTGAACTGACACATGGTGCCAGGCTGCAAGTCTTGTACGGTGATATTGGGTGAGGTGGTAGACAAGTTCCTACGGTTTTCTGTGCAGTTGGACACTAATACTTGGTAGGAAAACCCATCGTGGTACTCCTGAGGATGGGACCAGTTCAGCCACACGGCAGAAACATTCAGGACCTTGTAGCTCACAATGGTAACCGGAAATGGCTCTGGAAAGCAAATAACAACTGACTGTAGTGCAGATGTGATGGCAAGATAAGTGGCAAGAATGTACTCAGTATTGTGCGGTCATGCAGTGAAGTTACTTACTACTGCAGGCTGTTATAAACTGGGGAACAGACTTGGTGCCATCTGCCGTCTGAGTGATAATGCTGATGTTGTATTGACTAGCCGACTGCAGTGACAGTAGCTGCACTGTGGTGTTACTCACAGTCTTCTGGTCAAATGTGCCATTGGGGTGTGTGAAGGTGAGCAGGTAGGAGTAACCGGATTGCTGAACATCATGCTGCTTCCAGCTCAGAGTTATACTGGTCTCAGTATATCCATTCACTCTCAAATCACTTACAGAAGTAGGATCTAAAAAAAACACAAAAAAAAAAAAAAAACACACACACACAAATACACTTATCTTTCAGCAATGTACGGCTCAAAAATGGGCTGTACAAGGCCAAAGGTCTGTACAAGGCCAAAGGTCCTATACTAACCATTATTGAAGCATACAATGACCACATATATATGTACAGGGCTTGACATTGACACATGCCAATCTGCCAAATGCAGGTGAATTTCAGCAGTGGCGTGTAATGAAGTCACTCTTACTAGCCACATTGGCGGGTTGAATTTCTAAATATCTGAATGAAATGCTTCCAAAAATTATTTTACGCAGAATAGCATGATACCAGCTGCACTTTCTTGCCTGCTCATCTTTGACAGCGAGTTGACACACAGACCCACTTCCCCTCATGCACTGGTTTCATTTGCTAGTGATGAATATCATTGGTGTTACAGGGCTTGAATTTCGGCGTGGGATTGCGCATATTGCGAATAATTTTACTCAATCCCGCAGATGTTGTGCTCACTCAAATTGGGTGCACAATACTCCCTCTCAGTACTAAATTGAGGGCTTTTTTGCTGCTCATTACGCTTAAACAGTCAAATACTCACAAAACAACGTCAAAATGGCATTCTTGGTGAGTATTTACGTAAACACTGTCAATTATGGTTTAAGTGAACATAAAAAACACAAGTAACACTATAGACCATTTTGCAAGATGCAAACAACACTGGTCCAGAAACACTTCCTGTTTCAGTTCGTAACTGTTTTCTTTATTTCACATGTAAAGAAAACATCTTAGAGATGTTTGTTTAACTTTTTGATTCAGTTTTATATGTTCTGTTGGTTGTATTTTATCCCAGCTTTTATGTAGTGTTAAAAAACTGTAACAGGAAGTGCTTCTGGACCAGTGTTTACATCTTGAAAAATGGTCTATAACAGATCCGTGCATCAGGTCTTAAATTGAGCAAACCTATAATATAATATAATATAATATAATATAATATAATATAATATAATATAATATAATGTCGCGTGTACACCAAAGCATTTTTAGACAGTTGAAAACTGTGGGCGCTTGAAAGCGTTTTGGCAGCACAGTGGTTCTCGGGAGTATTCCCGTGTTGCGTGAGCTAGCTTACGGGAATCTACGAATCTACTGAATCTAGCTACGGGAAAATCCCTTTTTCTCGAGAATACTGAAGCCAAAAAATGATCCTTTAATTTTTCCTATATGTAAAACGCATTGTTGCACAGAGCAAAGCTAGGCGAGGCAGCTCGCGCACCTATGCACGTTGGCGCCTTCCCCATGTGCATCGCTCTTTGATTTTTTTTAGACAGTAATCGCACAACCTATACAATGTTCTATAATTAAATCAACAAATCAAATATTCAAAAATCGTGACTCATCCCTACTGCTTTATTAATTTAATGTATAAAACCCGGACACGCCCACACCTATGTGGCTTTTTGTTAAACTACTACAAGATTTACTGTAACACAGAGTAACAATTCACAACCAGTTCCAAAAGACACTGTAACAGTATGTCAAAGGCAATTCTAGTTGCATTTTTCATCAATTAATTTATTAAATTATCCATTGACTGTGTCCTGGCCCGCCATCAAAAATATTTTTGGGCCCGATGTCAAACTTAATTGCCGACCGCTGGTATATAGCGCATAGTGGGAAAGAGTTCATAAGTGTATTCATTTAGACTTGCGTGATATGTGTGTCAACATGAATAACTACAAATGTGCATTGCTTACTTGTATATGCAGTGAGATTCTGAGGAGAACTCAAATACCCCAGTGCACCAACAGTCCTCACAGTGATGCTGTACTGGACACCTGCACTGAGTCCTGTCAGAATGCTGTAGTTTTGGCTGCAATTCTTTGAGTTCGTAATGAGTGTGTTGTTGCTGTACTGCAAGTAGTAGTGCGACACTAAGCTCATGTTGAGCGGGCGAGCCCAGCTGATGTTCAGAGAGTTTGTGCTCCGCTCTATCCTCAACGCGCCAGGAGAAGTAGGCACTGAAATAACAACATAACAGTCACAGATATACACACAAGCCGAGAGCACCACCTACAGGTCATCATATCACATTTTCATATCTATGTATGTTATAAAAGTTATGAAATTTGAAATCTGTTAATGGTTTTATAAATGGTTGCATTAATTGTAACAAAAATTTCTAATGATGACTACCATATCCCCAAAACTACACAAAACAAAAAAGCAGCTGTAAAAGTAAATTACAACTTTAAAACTTTAAACTATTAATAAACACATACAGCACTGTGAAAAAAAGAATGAGGAAACTGGGCAGTGGTGTAAAAACTGTAATACTCTTTCTTTAAAAGGATATACTCAAGTGCTACTTCCAGTGTGATATGCCTGGTTAGAACAGACTAGTCAGCTCTTTGTTTCTGAAAGCAAATGTCTTGCTTACTTTTCACACAAAGTGCATGAAAATGGCCATACAATAGTGTGCAGTATGAGTTTAATGTGAGTAGTGCTTTAAGTGCTTGTACATGAGTAATTCACAGAGTTTATTTCAGAATGTGTGAAGGGTCTTACAGGTGGCATTTAACACACTATCGCTGTCCTGCTTTATGGGTCCACTGATGCTCGTCACAATGACCAAGTACTGAGTTCCAGGCAGCAAGTCTGAGAACACCACGGTAGTCTCATTCGTTCGGTTCTCGGTCTTTAAAACCGTTCCGTTTAGCAGGATTTGGACGTTGTAGAGACTTACGATACCAGCAGGCGGTCTCCACTCCACTCTCATACTCTGAGTACTGCCTACTGCAGAAATATTGGACGCTTTCCCAAGAACTGATAACACATAATAAGAGAGGAGGAGAAAGAGGGTTACTAATCGGCATAGAAAATGTGTGCAATCAATACATCTTTACATACATCTAGTAGTTTTATTGCCTTGTGGTGTCTAGTATAAGAGACGTGTTTTGAGAAATGTGTGAATTGGAATACCTGTGAAGGCAGAGATGACTACAGGTTCAGAGATCATGCCGTTTACTACAGTTCGCACAGTAAAGGTGTAGTTGCTCCCAGGGGTCAGGCCATAGACATTTATGGTCTCATTGTTACTCTCCATCCACCGTTCCCCATTTACACTCACATTATACAGATATAAAGACTGGTTGTTACGCTGCTGAGACCAGGACAGGCGCATCCCATTGGTGCCGACAGGAGAGGCAGTTAAATTAGTCACTGGCAGAGGCTCTGAAAGAGAATGCACACCATTATATTCTGCACTAGACATATTAATGTGTGTGAATTTGAGTAAGCAAAGACTAAAGACCTTAGAAGCCATACTGAATTTAACATGAATGAAAACAATGCTCTGAGGGAAAGACTTGAAGCCTTTAAAATGACTTTCAGTGAACTATTGTCACAACTCACAACCTTTAAATCGGTTTCAAGGAGCTTTTGTCTCCTGAAAGTCTTTTGAAATGGTATTTTGTCAGCTGAACAGCTGATGTGTATTTAAAAAACAGTGCAATCCTTTAAACACACTGTACTTTTATCCCTCACAGTCTCTTTTTCATTCCTGTCAAAAAGGATAAAATATGGCGCTAGTCCATTTGGTAGGTATGTGCCGAATGTTAACATTAAAGCTTAAAGGGTTACTCCACTTTTTTTGGAAATAGGCTCATTTTACCACTCCCCCAGAGTTAAACAGTTGAGTGTTACCATTTTCAAATCCATTCAGACCATTTTTTTATATTTAGAAGAATATCAGTATCCAGACAGTTTCTGGTCTCATTGACTTCCATAGAATATTTTTTTCCTACTATGGAAGTCGAGGAGACCAGAAACGGTCTGGTTACTGATATTCTTCTAAACATCAGAAAATCGGCTGAATGGATTTGACAACGGTAAAACCCAAATGTTTAACTCTGGGGGAGTGGTAAAATGAGCCTATTTCCAAAAAAAGTGGAGTATCCCTTTAATGCAAAATGCCCATTAGTTGGCTGAAAACCTCATTAGGACAAACAACATTATTACACAAGATTATATTCTTCTACAGTTTAGAGAGCGATGTGTACTATTTGGACTCACTGGTATTACACTGTATGAACTGTGAGGGTCCAGATATGTTGGCAGCTATTATGAGTGTTCTGATGCTGCAATTATACTGAGTCCCAGGCTGCAACTGAGTAATCTGATAATTGTTGGATGTGGTATTGAGAGTCTGATTGGGTGAAGAGATGCTAATACTATAGGAGAACAGGTTGAAGTTCCCGTTAGGGGGAAGCCACGTCAGATTGACTGAATTGGTGCTGACAGCGGAAACCACCAGATTTTGCACTGTATTAGGAACTGTGGAAACACAAACACACTTATACAACCATACACACAGTCAAAAATACTGTAAACCTAATAGTGGCGTTAGGTTTTAGTTTACACTATCAACAGCTTAAGTTAAATGCAGTGTGCTTGTGCTGTGCAGTACCTGTGTATGCGATGAGATTTACAGAAGAGCTCCTGAGATCTTTTACTCCTATGGCGACAGCAGTGATGTCATACTGACTACCCGATAATAAATTTGTGAGCGTCGTGTTTAAAGAGGTGGTTTGAATCGAAGTCAGGTTGACCACTGAAGTATTGGATCTATACAACACTTCATAGGACACAGTCAATCCATCCATTGATAAGGGTTTCGACCACAGCAAGGAAATAGATACATTAGTCTGACCACTCACGGCAAGAGCTTCTGGCGGGTTAGGCTCTGAGAGGGAAATATCACACACACACACACACACTATAAATTAACCTGCAGATGTAATAAATGAATTAAGGTTTTGTTTGATGTTCTGGTGACGAGATGGAGAGTGTGTAAAGCTTTTTTGACTCACTAGTGGCAGCCTGCAATATGTTAGAGGTGTTCTTCAGGACTCCACTGACGGAGGTGACAGTGATGTTGTAAACACGTCCTGCCGTGAGGTTACCGATTGTTAAATTGGTCAAAACGGTGGTGATCTTCAGTTCAGAAACAATCACTTCATACGAGTCCACACGACCGGGAGGAGCTGCCCAACCCACGGTCAAACTGCTGTTACTGGAATTCAGCATAGTGATATTCTCTACTTGTGCTGGACCTGAACACGGGTAAACAGACCTTCATTAACAAACATTCACTACCGTTCAAAAATTAGAGGTCAGTTTGAGAAGAAAAGTATATATTTATTCAGGAACAATGCATTAAATTGATCAAAAGTATCAGTTAAGACATTTATAATGTTACAAAACTTTATATTCATCAAAAAAAAATCATAACGGTTTCAACAAAAGTATTAAACAGCAGAACTGTTTTCAACATAATAATAATAACTACTATCTCTTGACCACCAAAGCAGCATATTAGAATGATTTCTGAAGGACCATGTGACACTGACGAGCTTATTCAAATAAAAAAAGAGATTTCAAATAGTAGATATATTTTACAATATTACCATATTTGATCAAATGAAAGCAACCTGGAAGAACATAAGAGACTTCTTTCAAAAACATTACAACAAGTTTACCCGACCTAAACTAGTGAATGGTAACGTAGCAGTAAATTTCACAGCCATTGGCATCCACACACAAACCTTGGATCGATTTACTCCACAATACAATAGAGACACCTTTAAACCCCATATTCTTTTCTGCCTGCAGTACTTACTTGTGTTTTGAGATATCTCAGTAGCCTGCCCCGTAGTGCTGTTATCAGAGGCCACCGAGGTGACCTTGAAGGTGTATTTGGTGCCGGGTGCAAGATGTAAGATTTGCATGGAGGTTTGGTTAGTAGTGAGCAGGTTTAAATCCCAAGCTACTCTATAATACGGGCTAATGCCATTTAGAAGTATCCAACTCAGGTTCACTGAGCTCACTGTGATGGCGTACACAGACACGTTACTAACAGGGTCGGGGCCTGTAAGTGCAAGAGAGCGAATGTGGACCTTTCTGAGTGCAAGAAAGTCAACAAGGACACCCCAAACATGAAAATTCTGTCATTATTTACTCTCGTAATAAAACAAATGTTTAGCAGACCATTCACCCTGTTTTGTAACATACAATGAAAATAGTTGTGAGCCAAAGCTTTCGCAGTTTAAAAAGAAAAAAAGATCTCAAATTTAATTTGTGCATTTAATTGCAGGGATGTCACATGCAAGAACCAATCCATTTTGGCATGCTATGTCATTACCATCTTCATGCACAATATTTGTAATTGTAATGCACATAATGCACATGTAATGCAATAAATTTGTAAATGCACAAATAAGTCCTCAAACAAAGCCCTGAGTAATATGTGCTTTTATGTCCTTTCTAGAACTTGACCGACTGGTCATATAAAGGAAAGTCATTTGAGTTTGGATTGGAACAATTTAAAGATGAGCACATAATGACAGAATTTCCTTTAATCATTCACATTTTACATGTATTAAACAAAGCTGCTGCTGCTATATAAAAATATTATCTTTATATCATACAGCTGTCTAAAAATTCATTTTATGTCATTGATTAATTTGCGATTGTGATTGGCTGGAACTTACGTAGAGTAACAGACCGATTGGTCAATGATAACTGGCCCGTCTCATTCAGAATCAGATGTATTGTGGTGGAGTTGAGCTGCGTGATGGAGGCATCTGTTATGCAAGTCGAGAAATGTTGAGAGTGGAGTGAATGAAAAAATGAGAAAAGTGCATGAAAGAGTGAAATGGTGAATATAAACGAGAGTGAAAATATCATTTTTCCTAACATCATTGCTCAAAACCACTAAAAACATTTACACCACCTTATCAATTGTTATTTAGAAGTAGTAAAGACTTACTGGTGGAGAAGTTTCCACAGCACACATCTGAGCAGTTGATTTTAAAGAAATATGTGTTTCCAGGCTGCAGACCAGTCACTATGATGCTATTCGAAGTGTTTGTATAGTTGGCGTTCTGCACACTACAAAATGGCCTGTCTCCTACAAACATTGTGATTTCTGATGATGTGGGGTTTATCTTGTATAGGCACAGTGAACCTAAACAAAGACACAAAACCCACATGTCCCACATTATTTGATGTTCCAAAACAGATTGAGTGGTTTAAGCTTAAAACTATTGATATCATTTATCCAGGCTGTAAAATGCTAGCAAAAGAGCTCCATATTAGAAAAGGACTTTACACAACATTATATCTTGGAAACATTAAACACAGAGAGTTGAGAAAATATGTGCATCTTGTTAATATATCAAGTGTAGCTGATAAGAAGTGAATTACAATACATTGCCCCTTACTTGGTAGTATGGATAGAAATTGTTATAGAGGATCTAGTTCTAAAACACTGGAAGAAATGAGAAATAAAAAGTTTAAAAAAAGAAAAGAAAGGGACTTTAGAGATGATTATACTTACAGTCAGAGTAAACATGAGGGATCTGGGGAAGAAAAAAAACATTGTTATCAGATGTATTACTTTTCTATTTTGCTTTCCTAACAGACTTAAGAAAGTTTCAACCTACAAAAGCACAACTTTACTTAATAAGTGCATTGTGCAATATCTATTTCAGATATAGATCTATTAGGGGTGTCAAATATCATGATTTTTGATGCTTTTGAAGAAATGTTGTAGTATCGTGTTAGAGTGCATATTCTGTCAGTTGCAGTTCTGGCGTCTCTGTCCCTTTTGCTATGCTCGGTCCCAAACAAGTGTGCCGCACACATCCTTAAAAGTGAAGCCAAATTTTTCGACTGCCCCGAGGTGTCTGGTCCCAGTATAGGTCATAAACCCCACTCTCTCCATGTAATCTAATAGGATGTGAGGCAAACTAATTCAAATTTTTTTCCCAAAAGTTTTTATCACGCTGACTATGTTCAAATGTTCATTTTTTTAAATAAGTTTGGTTTTAGTTAGTTATTTGATGCTATAAAAACGGGAGTGTGACGTCATGATTGACAGCTGAAAAAATGGACAGGTTCTCTGAGTGAAGTAGTGATTGAGGACTCAACCGACTTTTTTCCGTGATTTTCGAGATTGGAGCTTTAAATTTAATTTCTGCATTTCCTTAAACAAAAGACAAAGAGAAAACAAATCATGTACTGCTCTTCACTGAATAACTACAGTAGCTTTATTAAGAATCATTGCATGCACTACAGTGATGTCTATGTAGTGTTTTATATTTACATTTGTTTATTAAATTTTTTACTTAAATACTACTGTTATACACCTACTGTGAAAAAAAATTAAAAAAATACAGTTTATTTCATTTGCATATTATATTGTATTTGTAATGTAAATGTGCATTTATGTTCTTATTTTTAATAACAAGATAAAATAATGAAAAAAAAGGTATCTTCGCACACCCCTATTTATGGCCTAAATGCTCAGCCTCAGTCTTTCTTTTTTCTTTTATATTTTGTTACCTTGTAACTTTACATAACAAAAGGGAAATTATAGTTACTGTACTGATCACTTGAAAAATAGTAAAACCAGCATGAAAAAAATCATGATAAAATGTAAAAAATTAAAAAAAGTTAACAACACAGTAGAAAGACTATTAATAAACATCCTGAGCCAATGCTTTGTGTAAAGCTCAAGCAGGCCTGAGAACTTAGAAACACGCTATATTTACACATTATAGGCAGAAAATGAACGCAATTGCATGAATTTATTTCACATGACCTAAAAGCCCTTGAAACTCAAGGTGTTTACTCATATGTTTGAACTTAGTTTTGTAGAAAAACATTTGGCCCACAAAATTTTCCTTACAAAACTAAAATATTATCTTTTATTAAGACAAATTATAGCCTACTTGGAAAAATATACAATACTTTTTATGAACACTTTTTGGTCACTACATGTTTCCCAGACATTCATGTCTTAGTTCACACAGTGTGGATGGCTTTAGTATTAAAATGTAGAAAATATAAATAATAAAGACTAAGCAGGTATATTCTATTGACAATCTATTCACAATCAGGGAGGGTAATATTTTCATTGGCCCGTTATGAAATTGACACCCACTGCCTGGCTGATTGCTTTCTTATCTGGGACATCTTTTGTCAAATTTGTAAAGGAAATGAATGATCTCTTTTTCTGACCCGCCACAACTTCCTATATTTGTAACAATAATACTGTTCTATACTCTTTAAACTCTCTGTGGTTATTTTTATTCCAGCCACTAACAAAAATGTGATACAATAAATATGAATAAAAACAATAGATAAAACACATTTAATCTATAATCATGAAAACTTTGGTCAGCTTATGTGTTTGATCATAATGCACTTGTTTGTTGGCTGAAACTTTTTAACCAGCTGCATGGATAACACACGGATGTGAAATGCAAATGAGGCTGTAGTCGCATTAAAAATTAACTAAATCCAAGTAACACATTGACAATAATGCATCCCAAAATTTGACTTCAAATACTGCTGAAAGGGTCAGTAAGCACCTTATCAAGGTTTTAGTTATACAGTATTCAGGGTTCATACACATTTTAACCAATAATTTTCCATGACCTTTCAGCACATTTCCATTCCTGAAAATGTCAGTCGACATTATAAGATTCAGATTATTTTATTTCATGCCATGACAGCAGTCAGAGCTATTTTCATGGCAAAAAATTCATTTACAAAAATACAAATATCATATAAATACAACAAAAAACAAAACAAATATAAACAAGAAATCATATTATACAATATTTTTTTTTAAATTAACATAAAAAAAAAAAAATCCAGAACCTTTTCAGGCATAAACTCATTAAATATGTCCTTCAAAGAAGTAACTTCATAAAAGAGCCTTCTGCTTGCGTTAAGTCGAGGACAATCTAATAAAAAATGTTTGACAGATAAGGGAATTTTACAAAACATACATAAAGTTGGGTCTTCACCTTTAAGCAAAAAAGCATGGGTCAAACTTGTATGACCCATACGGCATCTGGTATAGACCACTTGGTCAAATCTAGTTTTCAAATTGTAGAAAGTCTGTTTGTTATTTCCGGATGAGTTTCATACAACTTATTATTCTTGCACATATTCCACTCTTCTTGCCACTTATTTAAAATATATTATCGGTTAATAATCGGCCTGATATCTGATGGAGGAATTTGACAATCATTAACTTCCTGATTAAGAGCGTTCATTTCCTGAAAGTCCAACATGTCCTGGAACCCAGCAAAAAATAATACTGAAGAACTGATTTTGTAGATTATCCACTTTGGTTAAGATGCAATCCACTAAAGGGTGATCAATTTTTAAAGTATCCATTGCTTGAAGGCAAGATTTAGAGTCTGCAAAAATTATAGCATTTTTTTGTAGTGTATTTTCGATATACTCCAAAGCTAAAAGTACGACATTATAAGAATAAAAATATGCGTTTAAGTTTACCCTCAGAGGTTTAACAATAAAAGGGATGACAATTTATGTGGTTCAATACAAAATAAACATTTATATAAACACGCAAAATGTGCAAGATCTTTGAACACTGTAAAAAAAATTGTTGCTTTAACTTAAAAAAGTAAGTAACCTGGTTGCCTTAAAATTAAATTGAACTGGAAAAAGTGAGTTAATACAATGAAGGAGATTCATTTAATCATCAGAAACTCAAAATAATAAGTTCTCTCAACTAAATAAATTATTTAAGTTGACTTGACAAAACAAACAAATGTCTCAGGTTACGTACAGTATGTAACCATGGTTCCCTGAGAGGGAACGAGAGCTGCGTTGGCTAACGTGATGAGAACGCTCTGCGTGATTGCATCATGAAGCCTCTGTACAATCAGTCCAATGAGAGAGTAGGACGTCATGTGACATCATAGACCAGGAAACTATAAAGCACCCTTGAAATCAGACCGTGAGTTTCTGAAAAGGCCTGAAGCAAGTCGATCAGGGCATGCAGGAAGTATGGCAGGCGAACGCAGCTCTCGTTCCCTCTCAGGGAACCAGGGTTACATACGTAACCTGAGACATTCGCTTTCAAGGGAACTTCGAGCTGCGTTGGCTAACGCGATGGGAACCCCATACCCACTACGCCATGCTGAGAAATGCCCGTTCTGTGTGAAGTCCTTGCGCACACTAAGAAGCAAGCAACCTAGCCCCAGGAGTGGAGAGGTCAAGGTCATAAAATCTGACAAATGTATGCGGAGAGGACATCCTGCCGCATTACAAATATCAAGAAGGGAAACACTCTGAATAAAGGCCGTAGAGGCCGCCATACTTCTGGTAGAATGGGCCCGAACAGCCATAGGTGAAAGCTGTTCAGCCGCTTCACAAACCAATAATATAGCCTCGACTATCCATTTGCTCATAACCTGTTTAGATGCAGGGGACTCTTTCTTGAGTGACCCGAAGCAGACAAATAATTGTTCAGACTTACGCCACAGGGCAGCTCTGTGAACGTAGGCATCTAATGCCCGAACTGGACATAACAGGTTCAGTCGTTCCTGATCTGGGGTATTAAAAGGTGGAGGATAAAAGGCCTGCAGCACTATAAGGCCCCCAACATTACCTGGGACCTAACGAGTATAACCCGGTCTAGGGTATAGAAATGCTTTCACCATACCCGGTGCAGATTCCAGGTATAAAGGAGCAACCGACAGGGCATGCAAATCTCCTAATCTCCGATAAATGAAACAGCAAGGAGAAATGTTTTCAAAGTGAGGAATTTATCTGAAACCTCTTCAATGGGCTCAAAGGGAGCCAAAGCCAGACCCTCAAGTACAATGGCCAAATCCCAAGCCGGTGCTCTGAGTGCAGTGCAGGTCTCAACCTCATGTACCACCGAGAAAAACTAGTAATTAGAGGACCTCTCCCGATAGAAGTAACCCCCCAGAGGGGTGTGATAGGCCGATATAGCCGCCACGTGAACCTTTAAGGTAGAAGGAGATAATCCAGCAGAGAAACGGTCTTGCAAGAAATCAAGAACTGTACCAACAGGGCAGTTAACAGGATCTTGGTGATGTTCACAACACCAGATGGAAAATAATTTCCATTTCAATGCATATAGTTTCTCTCGTGTAAGGAGCTCTGGATTGGAGAATGGTTTCAACGACCTCAGTCGAGAGACCGGATTCTATGAGCCGGGCCCCCTCAGAGGCCAAGCCACAGTATCCAAACTCCAAATGAGGGTGAACTCCCGGGAGCAAAGATATCGGGAAATGCGTACCGGTGTAATGTTAACCACACCTAATACATCACATCCAGTCCAAGCAGAGCTGGATGTGTGAGGGAGAACCAAATAGAGCAATGCGTTGTACCAATGATGTGAAATGTCGACTGACTTTAGTTTGACCAAAGTTCTCCCCAAGAAGCTCCACCACCTCGGGGTGAGTCTCCATTCCCTGGGCCTCAGCCCCTGCCTCAACAGGATATCTGCTCTGATATATGAGACCATCAGTGTTTTGTCCGAAAGGACAAACACATGGTGACCTCTTGGGTCTGGCAGGAAGTATTGAGATTTTTGGGAATACCGCCATCACTTTTAGCCAATTATGTGCTAAAAGGTAGATGGTCCTGCCAAGTACCATCCGCCGAGCAACCACTCATGATCACCCCAAACTTGTGAGGGAAGCATCGGTCGATAGCATTATGCGTCGACAAGAAGCTGCATCCACGCATATTGAAAAGGTGCGGGGTGAGAAACCTAGGCCGAATGGGAGAACCCGATATTGGTATGCTTCGCCCTTCGAAAGCAAACCTCAGGAACCTCCTGTGATGAGGATGGAAAGATAAGTAAACGTCCCTTAAGTTTATTGAGAGAAACCAGTCCTCGGACTGAATCTGTGAAACAATCATATTTAGCGTAAGCATATTGAACTTAAGATTCTGAAACCTGCTGTTTCATTGACACAGGTCTATAGTAGGACGCAGCACCTCATCCTCATTCAGAAACAATGAAGTAATGGCTGTCTGCTGGGAGGAGGAATCCCTTCTACAGCTCCTTTTACAGAAGTGTCAATACTTCCTGCTCCATAACCAAAGCCTGCTCGGGTCCACCACTACGAGGAGGACCCCAAGAAATCTGGGCGGACGAGAACCGCACTGAATTCTGAAATCCTTTTCTATAGTGTGCAGGACCCACTGAGAAATGTGTGGCAGTAGTTTCCACACTGCCAGAAATTATACTAGGGGAACCAGTCTCTCAAGACTGGCCTCTGGATTTGCTTGAACAATTATTTCGGTGCCCTGAAGCGGTGAACCGACAGGGAACAACCGAACTGACCGCTCTACGACCCTCCTCGGAGGTTCGTATGGGGACGCTGACACCTCGGTGTCCTGAACGGCAAACCGGCAGGGAACAACCGAACTGGCAGCACTGCGACCCTCCTCAGAGAGTCACACCCCAGAGGTCGCCGAGGAGAAACGATTTCTCAAAACCGCCCCTGCCCCGGAGGAACCCTCAGAAGCCTGATAGCCTCATTTTTTGCAACAGGACTTCTTGTCTAAGCTTTATTAGAGAGGATGACAGTCCTCAGATCTTGCCTACCTCTTAACTAGCTTAGTTCCTACGACCCTCCTCGGAGGACCGTTGGATAAAGCAGGCACCTCGGCGCCCTGAAACGGCGGACCGGCAGGGAAACCGAACTGACTGCCCTTTTTTAAGGCTCGTTTGGGGACACTGAGACCTTGGTGCCCTGAAACGGCGAACCGGCAGGGAAACCGAACTGGCAGTGCTGCGACCCTCCTCAGAGGAGAAACGATTTCTCAAAACCGTCCCTACCCCAGAGGGGACCATGTATAACTTCATTATAAAGATAAACAACAAATCCAAAAAATATATATATTATCATAATCTATGACAAATGCTAATATAAACTAGATTTGTGGATAATACACATTGCTCTTTCTATTGTTGTAAAATATATTCATGAAAAACAAGACAACAAAATTCAAAAAGATAAATTATTTTAGATATAGCCAAGGCTACTAAAAAATTGAGACATGTTTTAAATGTTTAGCACAGCTGTTTAATGAGGCAACAACAAAGTGAACTATCCCTTTAATGACATAAATATTCATTTATATCTCACATAATGGCTTCAGAACACTTATAATAGAGTGCACAAAAAATTGATGGTCCTTTAGAATGTTTTTGTCAGTGTCTTTTGTGGGATTTAACAACAACACAGAATATTATTATAGGCACAATATCGGATTTGGATCGGCCTCGTCTAATCGATAAGTTACCTCCTGATCCGAATAGAAGGACGTTAAGATAGACAGGTTACCGGATCTGAATAGAAGGACGTTAAGACATATCTTATTAAACAGTTTTTGTATTAATCACATATTATGCTGTGTTAAAAATTAATTAAAAAATAAAAATGACTTTTCCAAAACTTTTTATTTTTTCAAAACCTTTCCACGCCTGGAATTTGTATTTTTCAAATTCCATAACTTTTCCAGGTTTTTTTCAAAATGTACGAACCCTGAGTATTATTGATTTCATGTCCAAGCCCATCTACAAGTAACAGATATGGGGGAAAAGGAAATTAAATCAGATATGGATTAAGGAACTTATTGTATAAAATGTGTTATTTTTTCATAAGTTCCTAATTCTTGGTATATCTAACAAGCTGTCACCTTACACCTGTAAAACACACCCTGGTGGAAAAAAAATATGCAAA